>NC_056731.1:669946070-670082608 GCF_019279795.1 Protopterus annectens
TCCTTTTGGGGAGGGGAGAAGTTTGCACTGAACCTGTCAGCCAGTATGTTGGCAATGTCTGTAGGATCAGTGATCTTCACATCATTTTGAACTAGTTCTGAGCATATCTGGGAGTTTCCTCCCAGGTTTCTAACATAGCTAAAGAAGGCCTTATGATTGTCTTTTGAGTCTTTAGCTATTTTTCTCTCAAAATTTGCTTTGGATGATTTTATGAGAGCTCTTAGTTTTTACTTATAGTGATTAAAGGTGTCTTACCTTTTAAGGATTTTGCTCTATCTTGTAGTAGCTTCCTCCTTTTGTTGTAGAGTTTGTTTATGGCTGGGGTCCACCAGACTGGACGCTTGCCTTTGGTACAAAGAGTCTTTGTTTTGCTTGGGATTGCCTTATCCATGCAGTCCTGCAGGTGCTGGTAGAAGGCATTTGTAAGTGATTCAGCGGCTTGAGTACTGTTTTCCACCGGCTCGGGGGCCTTAAAGGAGACCACACTATTCTTTAGAAGTGTGAAGTCGGCTTTCGAGAAGTTCTTTACTGTGGCCTTTTTTATTTCAGGTGGGGGTGGGATGAGGACCTCCAGCAAGATTAGTTTGTGATCTGATCTCACCAGTGAGGGGTATACTTCCGGTGTTGAACATTGTGCTCCCATGTTCGTGATGATGAGATCAAGTATGTTATCTCCTCTTGTGGGGATGGTGACTAGTTGTTCCATGGCATTTGAGTTTATGAATTCCAGGAACTTTTGGGCTAGGGTGTTTGGGCTTGAGTAGTGTTCCCAGTCTATATTAGGGTAATTGAAGTCACCTAGTATGATGGTGTTTGGTGATACATTTATCCCTCTAGTGTTTTCAGGAAGGCCATGTGAGGTTCCTGAGTTTGTGAGGGTGGCCTGTAACATGCTACAATTTGCAGAGCAGTCTTGCCAATGGTTAATTGCACCTGGATGGTCTCCGATGCATCGTGCATTGCCACCAGTCTTGAGGTGTGAGTGTCCTTGATGAATATGGATACCCCTCCTTTCTTGGTATTGTCCGGATTTTGGGTGCGGAACGCATGATATGAGGTAAAACCTGATAGTGCTGGGGTGCTCTCAGGAGCCTTGAACCAGGTTTCTGTCACAGCACAGACATCGATGTTCTCCATACTGAGAAGGGCCTCGAGTGCGTGCATTTTGAGATTTAGACTTCTGGCATTGAGCAGCATTACCCTTAGTTTTTTCCTTGTTTGTGTTCTAGGGTGGTAGGTTTAGGATTTGAGCCTTGACTCAAAAAGCCACTATCGGGGAGGGAAGAGCCTTTGCCAATATCCGAATCCCAGGGTGACAGGTGCAAGCCGTCCCTTGCGAAGCAGCGTGGCTTGTCCAGCATGTCATCCCAGGCAGACAGACACTGGATCCCCTTTGAATGACACCAGTGTTTAAGCCAATTGTTAAAGCTGATCATCTTATCTCTGTATTGTGGCATCATTCTTGGTGAAGGTAGGATACTGCTCAAGGTCAGGGTCATACCCGCCTGGGCTACATAATCAGAGAGCTCCTCAATGTCTCTTTTCATGTAGTCCAAGGAGGTACGTCTCAGGTCGTTTACACCAGCGTGGACAATGACTGAGTCATATTTGTACCTGCTGTTGAGAGACCTGAGTGCTTGCGTTATGTGGCGGATTCTAGCGCCCGACAGGCAGCTTACTGTGACCTTCTCCTTACTCAGTCTGGTGAGCGGGACGTCAGTGTGTCTGACTATGGAGTCACCAATGACTAGTGTGTCTGGCATTGTGTTTGGCCTTAAGGGCTATGACTGTTTGACACTCTGACTGTGAGGTCTATGTGTTGCAGGTGTTGTGTTCTGAGGTGGTGGTTGTTTGGGTGTCTGCTTTGGTGGCCTCTGCTGTTTTGGTAGATTTTTGATCAGAGCCTCCGAGTATGTCTTTGTGTGTTTATGTGTATGATTTGAGGTTGTGATGGTACTATGTGAGACTGGGTCTATAGTGTGTGTGGTAACCTTCTCCTCCTGACTGGTCTTGCCAGTCCTATGTTGAGAGAGCTCAGCCTCCAGTTTGGCCGTATAGTTGCATCTCTCGCATGTATTTGTGTTTTGTGGGAGGAGGAGAGGGTTGTCTATGTACATGAGGCAATTGTAACATTGCCTCAATATTCCCAGGTTCACCAGCTGAGCAGGAGAGGACACTAGCAACTGATCCCTCGACATGCTAGAAGGAATAGACAAAAAAACTTTAAAAAAGATTCCGGGGGACGTGGGTGACCGAGAAATGGGGGTTTGCCTTTTTGGGGTACTATCTATGACAAGAGTGCCATATCAAGGTAATAAGTACTGTAGGAGCAAGTGCTAGGTTTAACAGATAGAGAATAGTCTACTTGAAGTCAAGTAGAGATGATCTTTTTAGTTATAGGATACGCTGATTAGATCAGTAGTATAGTTAGAGGAAGGTAAATTTAAGGGAAAATTTGAAGAGTGGACTTTAGGTAGCCCGAATAGTTTAAACCTGCTTAACCGGCGCTGCCCTAGTGTGCAACAGTGGCAACTCCGCGCTAAAATCGCGCTAAATCACGCTAAATCGCGCTAAATCACGCTAAAGCGCACTAAAACGTGCTTTATAGCAGGGGGCTGGAAAAGACAGGAAATGACCCAAAATGGCCAATAGACTACAAGTTACTGCCTTAAACCACTCCTCTAAGGACAAACAGGCAGCTCAGTACTCCCCACTCTCACTGGTGAGTAAAGAAACTTCCCCCTGACCAAACAAGGAAAATGGAGAAACACAGGAACCAAGACAAAGCCCAGGGATCAGCAAAATCTGGTCTCTGGAACACTAGTTAGGAAAGTATGGAAAACAAGGATATTTTTTTTTTTTTTTTTTTAAGTTTTTTTACAGAAAAGCAGAAAACACAATAAATGCTATGATTTTCGAATAAATGCTATCAAAAGCTAGTACACTTGAGTGTATTAGCCTGTAGTTTAACTTTTAGGCAAAACTTAAATATATATATATCATACCTCTCAAATCTCCAGATTTTTTTCAGAATTATTAAATGTTTACCTTGTAATTTTGGTCTGTCCTCATAACGTTTGTGGTTTTCTGGAAAATCATTGAGGATGAAACTCACTAAATAATGACAAACATTTGATTTTCAGACTTCATATCTTTCAGAAAATGCATGCTAAAGCAAATATTATTCTAGCAATTTTGTAAGTTTATAAGATTATTATTTAAAATGTGTCCTTGACTTTGTCTGCCTTTGACCCACCATTATTTTTAGCTTTGTCCAGATTTCATGCATTTAGTGGGTGAAAAATGAGATTTTATATGCACACACACACACACACACACACACACACACACACACACACACACACACACACACACATATATATCTCTATATATATATATATATATATATATATATATATATATATATATATATATATATAAATGTTTGCATCTTAGCATAAATCAACACAAGGTAAAACATGGGATATCATTTACTGGACTAACATGACCATTGAAACAAATAAGTATAACCTCTGTGACATGTTTAAGAATCAATCCAGAAAGATGAACTCACACCCCATGGTAATCCACCATTGCCTAGACTGAAAGCAAGAGTAGACATATCTCACTGTAGAAATGTACATTTTATCTTGAGTTTGGATTGTTATTTAAAACTCCTGAAGCAATGTAGTTGCAGAAAACTAACATTTAGAAAGTGATTATCATGCTGGAATCTATCTTTTTGAGTCATAGAATATTGGAAGATATCTTTGTGAATGACCGTGGGTTTATGAGTCAAGATTCACACAATTTTGACAAACAATGGGAGTTCAGAAAGGTCTTAACAAGTTCTACATATCTTCATTCAAACAGGCAAGTTAATAAAGTTTTCCTGTCAAAAAAATTATTAAAGAAACTGATTGTTAATTGTCCATTTTTTGGTACATAGAAAAATATTGCAGTTAACAGGATTTTTAACAACACACTCCACATGGGTTAACGTTTCAGTTAAAGCGAGCTGCATCATTTTCCTTACTAATATCATTAAGTAAACAAACCAGTGGATTTCTTACATGAAGGACAACTTAAAAGGCAGTTTTTCTATAAAAAAATAGCAAGAAACCTTTTTTAGTGTAGAACTATCCGGAATGCATAGTTTTGGTAATAAACTACAGCTGTAAGGTCCTGTACTAGATGAGTCTGTTTTACATAGGTATACCATATAGAATGTAAAGATATGTAAATATAGAGCAGAAGTCAGACACTTGTGTAAACTGCCAAATGTGCAGATGCCTCCAGATATTTCACTGCAAATTCAGGATTCTCACAGGGTTATGCTAAATACTTCCAATCATCAATGTAAACATTGTAAACATCTTGCTGGTACTTTACTGAACATTTTTTCAAACCTTCAGGATATACTACCTCAGCCTCAAACTAATATTGCTGCTAATCTTATTGGTAGTAGTAAAACCAGATTAACTACTCATGTTTAAAGTTAATACATGTGTGGGTTCTATGGCGTTCAATGTAATAATTAGGAAACTCATAGTCTGGGTTAGACTGTGGTATCCGAACCATTGTAAGTAAATGAAAATCACTGAATGTATCATAGAAGGTATACATCTTTAAAGTAAAAGAGGATGACACCTACAACACTGTTTGAATAGATTAATATTCCTCTATGAGACTTCATCTTCAAAGGGGTGTTAGTTGTGTGATTTGGTAGGGCAAAGCCAGTGTTTAGCAAAGCTTTGAAATGCAAGCAGCTCAGTTTGTAAGTCCTCATTTGACCATCAAAAATATGTATATTCCTTGCCCAGGTGACCTAATTTCAGTTAACAGCTCAGGTGTCTGAAGAACTGGCAGTGAGGAATTAGTGTGCCCATCCTGGGAGAGGGGCGTTTTCATAGGCATTTCCTGTGGAAGGGTCAAGAGCCATAGAAGGGAGTAGCCCTTGACTATAGCAGGCAAATACAGGGGGAGGGATGGAAATATGAAGGAGTAGGCTACAAATGGAAAAAAGAAATCCCCCAGGCAGAAGCAATTAATGGCAGGACATTGCAGGATACAGTTAGGCTCCATGCCAGCCCCAGCCTTAAAATGGAGATGGTACAGAGGCAGTAGGAGACACTTTTAGACTCAGTGATGACTAGGAGCACTGGCTAGCAAGAAAGGATGAAACAGAAGGGGCAAAAAATGTATATTCTTTAAAGCATTATACAGGTATGACACTTCCTGCTTGGGCAACCTTTATTCTACTATATCACCATAATCTGTGTGCATCAAAGCAGTATGCACTTATTTACTCCTTTGCCTTGATTCATTTTGATAATTTATACCCCGTCTATACTTATTTTCCATCCCTGCCTAATATGTCTATGAAAGAGGAAAACATTCTCACATCACTTGCATACAGACTGTATCCAGTGGCAGTGCAACAATATTTGTACATTTATTTAATAACAGCACCATAGGTGATGCACAATTTCCCCACAAAAATAATAGCGCAACACAGCATATTGGTTTTAGAAGTAAAATAATGGTAATAAAAGCAAGAGAATGAATGACCTACAGCAGTCGCACTTATGATCCAACCGGCCAAACTTTGGCAATTACATAAAAATCCAGACTGGCACACTATACAGACAATCACAGAGAACAATTGAGCTCAGGTGCACTGGTACCTTTTATTTATTTATTTTTTTACTTACTTACCATTTGATAAATGGCCTAGACATTCTTTTCAGCCACAACATGAATGAGCAGATTTACAAAGACAGCAAAGTACATTCATACATAAATCCGGATTACTATATGTGAGGATGACTTATAAGCCATAAATGAAAAGGCTAGTTGTTATACACAAATCAGATAGAAGCCGCATGTGGAGACAATTCTTGGTATAATTTTAATGATACATAGTAATAGATTTTTCAAAGATGTTTGCAAGTTGGAACTTATAAAACATACAGAATTTAATAAGCTTTATTGATATACACACACACACACCCGCGTGCGCACTCGCGTGCACACACACACACACACACACACACACACACACACACACACACACACACACACAGACACACACACACTACATACATGCATGCACGCACACACACACACACACACACACACACACACACACACACACACACACACACACACACACACACACACACACACACACACACACACACATCCAGTGTGTTTTTGTGTGTGTGTGTGTGTGTGTGTGTGTGTGTGTGTGTGTGTGTGTATGTGGATGTATGTATGCAGTTGAGCTAGTGCCCTACACCTATATATATATATATATATATATATATATATATATATATATATATATATATATATATATATATATATATATATATATACATATATATATATATATATATATATATATATATATATATATATATATATATTCATATATATATGTGTGTATACATATATATATATATATATATATATATACATACATATATATATATATATATACATATATATATATATATATATATATATATGTGTGTGTGTGTGTGTGTGTTTGTAAATAAATATACATATGTGTGTGTGTCTGAAACTATAAATATATATATATATATATATATATATATATATATATATATATATATATAGATAGATATCTAAATCCACTGAATACTATTTTTATTGACATGCATAATGTACCCAAAATGATTGACATTATGCATGTCAACACAGTAATATGCATGCCCCCATGTGGGGGGTCTACATCCCCTAGACCCCCTACTAATTATATATTCTAACTCCGAGATAGCACCCAATCACTCATCTTATGGGTTTGTTGCTCTGCGCTAGCCTTGCTCTTCACAATGAATGTGAGTGTTTTGGTGTGCAAAAGAAGCTTACAAATTTTAGACATTGGAGAGGATGTGATGGCTGCAGTGGAAAAAGAAAAGAATCATGGAGTCTGTAGGTGGTGGCACCATGACAGTTTATTGTAGCAGGGGGATTGTTTGGTCAGGGTGCAGCTCATTCATGACGTTTTGGATTGCAGCAGGTACATTTTTTGTAATCCTGCTAGGCAAGCAGACATCATTGCAGTGGGCTGATAATATATACTACTTACAGCAATATTTCATTCTTTTTTATTTTAAGCAGTGGTTATAGTGGTGTGATATAGCAGTATATGGTGCACATCACTGTGGCCACTATTTCTTCTGTTTCCTAGTGACTGTGCATCAGTGGTCAACAGCAGAAGTGGATATCTGTTTGGGGGGGCAATCTGTGGGTGAAAAAAAAACAGTGTGATTCTGAGATCATTGTGACTTGGTAGGGGCAGTAGGCAGTCTGGTCATTATTCATTTAGCATTTCTCACCATTAAACCTCAGATGTGCACACAGAAGTTCACTATAACTTGTATGGGGGGATGAGGAGAATGTGGACATTACTTCTTTAACTTTTCTAACAATAAAACCTCAGAGGTGCAAGCGGATTTTGATATATCTTGTCTGTAGACTGGAAACAATGTGGTGACTGTTTCTTTATCAATCAAACCTGAGAGGGGTATACAGAAGTTTGCTATAGTTTGTCTCAGGGCAATACACTTTTTAGAAGAATCAAGTTGGAGCACATTGCTGTGATCATTATTTTATCATTTTCCTCTCAAGTGAACATCAGAGTAGAGGTGGTTGTCTTTCGGGGTTTAGGGGTAAGGGGAAATACTGTATACAAATGTCCAACAGATACAAGATGAAATCTATTATAATGGCCATTTTTCTTTCACTTCTACCCTAGTATAACTTCAGAGGGGGAAGACAACAACTTGTTGTCTTTTATTGAAAGGCATGACATGTTGTAGATATGTATGACAGCAGCAATTCAAAATACATGACTGCAGTCACCTATTCTTTTCCATTTATCCCAAGGTAACACCAGAGGGGTATACAGAAGCTGATTATCATTTTTGTTGTAGTAAGGATATATTATTCCCAGATATTATTTAAGTATTTTCACAAGCATTTGACTTTACTGTTTACTGACAACTACTACTTTTTGTCAGCTTTGAACACTGCTGCATGGACACAACTTATTTCATCCATGAAAGAAAAACAATAAGACAGAATGTCTTTCCTTACTCAAAACCTTTGCTCAGGCAGTCACTAGATTAAAAGGCTAGATAATGCTAATATGCACCTCTGAGTATCTATAACCCCCATGGCTTATTTTGTCTGACTTCAGGCTTCATTCATTTATTTTCTTCAGTTATTACACTGCAGTCTTGGCCAGTTAGGATGATGCATTGAAATGATGGAGGAAAAGCTGAAGAATAGCATGGAGTCCTTCCATAGCCTAGTACTCCATTTAACCTAACGCTCACACTGACTCTGATAATCAATATTTAATCTATCCTGCATTTTTTTCAGAATAGAGCTCAAAATTCAGCGACCTTCTGAACACAGTAAGGTACACGTGTTCACTGATGTTGTTCATATCTTATAAATGTCGCATGCCATTTGATGCTAGTCTATATAGAGTATACTCTACACACTGTAAGCAAGCATTTTGTGTTTACTGTAGGCCCTGCTATGTTATAACATTTTAAATTCTATATCATCAAATCCTCATGCAAAAAATCTTTAAACTGTGAATAAAATATTAATTTCTTACAGTAAGCCTACTGTTGAAGTTAAGACAATTCTGGGCTCTGTTTGTTGTATTGTGCAACTCTAGTGATTTATGCTACCTGTCATTATTTTGTAGTTGTTTATAGTAATATTTTAAATGTACTGCAACTACCCCTTACAGTATTATTTAGTAATGTAGTTTTTTGATTAATAACATTTTTGGGGTTAGGATGAAGGTTCTCTGTGGCATTCCAAAAGCTTTAGCCTAGCAGAGTGCACAGCCTCAGCCATCCTGCTCTCAGTACTCTGAAGTGTTTGTCCACCTGCTTCTCCATCATCCTTGGGGACAGGGTTTGCCCAATTCAGTACTTCACAACACCAAGCTACTGAATATCCAGCAGTTCTGCTATGCTATGAGCAAGTAATGAGAGACCATAACATATGCCAAAGAGTCTAATTACCAAAGCCTGGTATTGTGCAAACCTGGGTATGCAGCAAGCCCAGACACTCCAGCCAAAGAAGTCCTGCTCCTGAGCTCAATATATATGGTAGATCTGGTATTGCTGGAAGGGATCCTCCTTGTGGTACCAAATCTGCCACGCAGGTAGAGTTGGACAGCCATGAGGCCATCTTGCACCATGGGTGCACCTGGAGAGCAGAAAGGAGAATGCAGGCATAACAGACAACAGTGCTGTCACATCTGCATCCTTCTCACCCCAGACAGAGGACTTACATGCAAATATCTGACCACTATCCACATTTAAGTATGGGGATGGCTTGCAAACCACCCAAGCAAGCATGTGTGCAATTCCACCAACTATGGGACTATGGGTACCAGACTGTGCAGTACAGCTTCACCTCTATGCAGAACTTGGTACTTCAGACAGTCTGGCTGCCCAGCAGGTACTGCCTGCAACACTTATTCTCACAAACAAATAGAGCAGCTGATTCACTGACTCTGCCCATTGAATTCAATGGGTATTGCAATTCTTCAGCCTTGTACAAACTGAGTCTTTTTTCAGCAAAAACAAACCTGATTCCCCTTTTGTAATCTGGTGCAGAGCTTCAGCAGACCTCATTACAATATGCTGAATAAGGACAGGTGCAGCCCTAGTTCTTGGACTGAGGTGTGAGTATTTACTTGGCATAGATTGTTGTTCTACACTCTAGTCCTATTAGAATCCAGTCCAGTTTCAGCTGCATTCCTTGTGATAGTTATGAGGTCTTAATGAAGCAGGATATGACAGCAAGCTGCCCACCATCTCTGCATTGGGCACTGTTTTGAATACTTCCATTCATTGTGAATGCGACATGAAAATATGTTACAGACAGATAGATGAATTTCAGTGTTGAGATTGAGGAAGCTTGGTTAAACAGCACCAAATTAACCTTCATAATTGCAGTTTCCTCAAAGCATCAAAATACAATGATTTGATACATTTTCTACCTATATTGCATTGCTTTTTTTTCAGAGTGGTTGTAGCTGCCCTCTTTCTCCCTGCATTCCAGTTCTGTGCTCTGTGGTGCACATTTGTTTTCTATCAGACATCTGTTTCATATATGGAGCTCACCTGCTACTGCTACGTCATGTTGTGTCATGTTACAACATACATAAATAATGTAATTTACTAACAATCACATTATAATCCACTTTTCTAGCATAATGCCAAAAGGCAGCATCAGAGGCTGACTCCTTATCATGTACTGCGGACTCTTTTACAATAGGTCTCTACTAAGCTCTTGGCCATCTTCAGAATCTTTTGGGGGATGTATTGGTCTGGGTCATATTGGGGCAGCATCACTTTCCTGGTAGAAATCGTATGCAATGTTGCTTCATATCTTTTGGCATCTAACCTACAGTCTTTTCCATGGCACTTAGTGAAAGTTTATAACTACGGATGAAGAAGGACTTGCAGTATAAATATTAACAAAAACTATGAGGTATATGTTATAATTTTTTCAGTCAATATTTTAGCTAGTGAACTGGGTTTGAGCTATGAAACTATGCAAGTGTTTCTTCATCAAGCAATACCTTTTAATAAGATGCAGGATGATATGATAACTGTTAGTGTATTACCACAAGATTATTCTTATTTATGTTGTAACAACCACATCTGCACTTTGGCATACATAATATGATCGTTTTTCAACATTTCTTGTACTGTAACTATAAGCATAAGCTTTCCCCTGCAAAATACAAAAACTGTCTATTGAATACACCTGCATTAAAAACAAGTGTAGAAGCTTCTTCAGTCAAATCAGTTTATCTTTCCACTTATATTTTGTGTATTTTATTTTCTTCACTTATTTACCAATTAAATGGGCATGCTCAAAAACTCTATTTCAGCATCAGTCTTGAAAGAAGACACAGGCATTTATTAAAGTGATGGTATAAACATGCAGTTTATTCAGTTGTCATCTAAACAGACTCAGCTTCAATGCAATCATCAACTTACATGTAAATACAAAATGTGAATGAAAGTGTTTTGGTGCTTAAAAATACCTATGCATCAGCAGAGAAATATGGGCAAAGAATGCTTCATATAAGTAGAGAAGTGATACATATGTAGAAGTAATAGAATGTTATCAAAAAAAAAATACTGCAAGCAATTGTACCCAGCTGCTTCCTCTAACATAGGCAATTATCCATTTTCCTCATAATAACTGCAGTCATAGTCCGCTTTCAGTTGTGCTAAGATTTTAACTTTGAAATTCCTCATATTTTTGCATTTCTGAGATGATTATGCAAGAGGATATGTGTAGCTGATGCAGTCTTTTAGAAAGCTTTCATTGCTGTCAAACATAATGGTGGCCTAAACAATGTCAATACACTTTGGTTGCATGAATGTAAGGGGTTTACTACGTAGACAATGTTTAATTTGTTGGATAGAACTTGTTAGTAAACCACATACAGAAGGTTTAAATATGGAATAGGGAAGTAAAAATGTGGCCCTTGCTATATCAGGGAGCCACTCAGCCTTTTCTAGAGAAAAGTGTGATGCCAGAGACAATCTGCTATTGAAAAAAATTGTTAGCAGCCATCTGTACTATTTCTGTATTATGTGACGAGGTAGGGTAATTTGTGATGAGATATATTCCAGTTTTGGTATACACACATTGGATCCTATTTACTCTCCTAGAAGCTGAGGTGAGGGAACAAAAATATTTATTGCTTGTTTTTAGCTTTGAGGTCTTTATCAGCAATCTTTTCACTGTAGATTTTGATGTGTAGTGTTTGACACCCAAGCATCTATTTGTCTGAACATTCTGAATTGGGTAATTCTGTGGGTCCATAACTGAAGGTAAACAGACTACACCATCCTTTTGCTTGCACTGCAATATCACGGACTGTGATATTAAAACTTGATAGCCAGTACCAACCAAAATGAATGCCTGTATGTGCTTGTTCCTGCAGAAGTACTGAATTATTAACTCTGTGAGCAAAATGAGATTATAAATACAAAGAATTATATTTATTTTATTTATTTAACATTTGGTGACCAGGAAAGTCTGACTGGGTCAGAAACCCATTTTCACCAGTAGCCCAGGGAGAAAAGCTCCACAACAAATTACATGAAAGGATATGGTAAAAGCACAGAGTCTAATTCTTATAAAGCTAACAAACATGAGCAAGATGAACAACAAACTACATCATAGCATATGATAAAAGCACAGAGTTTAAATCTTATAAAAGTTAAAACATGAGCAAGATAAATAGATGAGATAATTTACATTTTGCATAAGACATTTCAAAACTAAAAAAAAAATAAAAATAAAAATAATGTCAGGATGACTCAGAGAGGTACACAGGGAAATAAGAATAAGGGGGTAGGAGTAAGGGGTGGTGGTGGTGGTAGACTTACATGAAATCTAGGAAAGTTAAATGATGGGTTATTAATAGAGGTGGCCCAGTACAATTGTTACTTGAAAAAATGGAACGTTTTGGCAACTATGTACGTTTGCATGTCTCTATCCAGGCCTTAATGAAATGTATTCGATCAAATGTATTTTAAAACCGAAAAGTCTTTTAAGATAATCACAGCTATACATTTTTAAAGTAGTTTTTTAAAAACCTTTTAGGGCAGAAATGTATATTATTTTACATAGCAGACATTTTATGAATTTTACATGTTATGCATATTATATTATATTATTTTACTAAATAGAGTTGTCACAGTAGGAGCGACGTATGAGTTTTGCATCATTAGTTTAACTGTTTTAGTTTGTTTAAATTATATGTTTTTTGGAGTATGTACATAATTAAAGTCAGAAACTCGTTTATAGGTATGGTTTCTGACTTTTATACTTTTCGTATAGTATATTAAGTATTTTATAAGTTTTTAGAATGTTTTTAGAATATTTATAGCTATATAAATTATGACTTAAATTAATAAATATGTTAGTAGGTTTTAATTAATTTATCTAGAAGTAGATATAATTCATGGTATGTGTGTTTAAGGCATTTTGGCTTAGGCTGTGAGGGTATGTATATACATTGGTTGGTGTTGATCAGCTGTTCTAATTAGTAGGGCAGATCAGCTGACTGATGTTCATGTTATATACTGCCTTTTGAATATTTAATTGCATCTGAAGAAGTCTAGCTATCTAGCCAGACGAAAAGCGCTTTATGGAATAAAAAGTTTGCATTACTAGCTTGCAAGTTCTTGGATTTATTCTTTTTGTGGAGCATTAGTCGGTTTGTAGAAACTGGTTTTAGCAAGGAACTGGAACTGTTGGTCGGGATGTTCAGTAGAAGGGGGTACCCAGTGGAAATGTTGCAAAAAATTAAAGAGGAAGTGGTGTACAAAAGGGAAGTAGGGGTTTACCAACATATCCTAGTAATGGAGAACAGACAGGGTAATACTGAGGTGGTAACAGGGTCACATAATGAAAATAAATATACAGGAGCTATGGTAACCACATACAACATGGAAAGTAACAAGGTTAACTCGGTTTTAAACAAGAACTGGAATATTTTCAGGGAAAATCATGGACTTTGGCAAATCATGGGGAATCACCCTATTGTTACTTATAGAAAGGGTCACAATTTTAAAGACATGTTGGAAAAGAAAAAAACACAGATGCCACTTAGGGGCAAGATGACTAAATGTGGAATGTGCTGTACATGTAAATACATCCCGGAGGGGGACAGGATTAACCTGAGAAATCAAGATTATTCTGTAACAGGGAGATGCAACTGTCAGACAGCAGGAATTATTTACGGAGCTAGATGTCAACACTGTGAGGCTTATTATATAGGAAAAACTGAGCGAAAGTTGCACAACCGCATTTATGAGTATGTTTATGAAATCAGAAAGAAAAAAAATTACCAATGCCCTTTACAGGCACCTTCTGATGAATGAAACACATGACTTTAAGTTTATTGTATTAGAGAAGGTGGAGAAATGTCCGAGGGGTGGTCTGTGGTCAACTTTCTTGGAACAGCAGGAGCTTATTTGGCAGATTAGGCTGGAAGCCTACAAACACCTGGGTTTGAATGACATGATTAGTATAGCTCCAGTTTTAAAACTTAAATCTTTGGAACGTTATTAACAAAATTACTGCAATATTTTTTACTTATTCATTTAACTATATATTTTTTATTATTTATTAGGACAAGTGCAACAAACACTATTTGTATTTGTATATATTACCTTTGCCATGGTGTGTATATGCCTTTAAAGTTCTGACTTTATCTTTCTGGCTGATGTAATGGATTGTGGGTGTGTTTCTAACTTCACGGAGGGAGATTTAAACAGTCTGGATTTTTAAATGTATCTGAAGAAGTTTTTGGTGTACAAAAATGAAAGCGCTTGTACTTTTAAGGATTAAAGCTGGTTTTACAAAAAAAACTTTTGGCTGGACGTGTCATTCTCCATGGTGCTGTGGATTGTGTGTTTTGCTGGTTTGTTTGCTGGGTCTGCCTTTTTCAGCAGTTTTCAAATAATTCCAGAAAATGTACTAGTAAATGAGTCAGCATGCTACAAGCTGGAGCCTGATTCTCCCTATCATGATTGCATTATCTATGTCCTTATTAGAAACAGAGAGCTTGTAAATGATCAGCTACCCATATCTAAGCTATACCCCCAATCAAATGATTGCTGTCAAAACCTGTCAATCGATTTGAGAAGCATGGCTAGACTTAAAAAAAGGCCTTCAGGCCTAGTAATTACTTGTAAACCTATATATATATATATATATATATATATATATATATATATATATATATATATATATATATAGTTGGTGGCAGTTAGCAGTGCTGTTGCAGTGCTGAAAGCATTTCTAATCCTTGTTGTAAGTCTGACAAAAGACTAACAACCTGGATTTAGGTGCTTAAGTAGTTGTTCATAAAGCAGTTTTTCAGACTTTTGTAAGGGGGCAGAGTGTGTTGAAAGGCCACATGTTCTTATGGTCATTAGGGGAGGGTAACTTGGGAATGGCAATGACATTGGAATGTTTTAAAGATGGAGAGAGTATCCCAGTAGTAAGAGATAAATTCTAGATATGTCAGTGGCTTACCTATATAGTTAGCTCATTTTGTTAGAAAGATTGAGTGGAGTTTTTATTGTTTCTTGGAAGACTGGCTGAGGATTTTTAGTCAATTTTTATTTTCTTTTACAGCAGGTTCCTTAAAGTTTACATATTCAGCCAGTGGATAAAGGGGTGTAGGATTATTTTGTGATGTTTAGGGATTACTGGAGGAACTGAGTGAGTTAGTGTTTTTTTAATATAGAGGAGAGGAGGAAGAAATTCTGACTTGTAGTTTTCTGCAGAGTTATAGTTGTTATTTCTTTTTTCTACAACATGGTGTTAAGGGTTGGTTGAGATGGGACCAGTTTCTTGCTTGAGATATTTCATAAATTGTTCTGGATTACCAGCAGCTGATAATTGCTTGTTTGCCCTGCAAATACATTGATTTTGCAGAATTGGCTTTTATTCTTGTTTGTCAGGCAATGTCCCTTTGTTTTATGATTTAATGGCAGATCTGACTCCTTCTATGTACAGAAAAGCATAGGTGACATGCTAGTGTCTGGTGCAAATCTGTATGCCATGATTAGGTATATGCGCATGATGTGCACAAATAAATTCATGCATTCATTAGGTATGTTGCCATCTACAGGCCATGCTGACCACTGGATTTCTTGAGAACACTGCAGATCACACATCACCACACAAAAAACATCTTCATGAAAGTACATGATGGTACAGCTATGGCAACTTGCAGATTTTACAAAGTACATGCAGCATACAGTCACAGGCATACACTGCTCTACCAATATGTCTGTGCTGGATGCCATAACCTGTACACTCTTACTGCTGAGAAGGCATGTGGTCACAGTGTGCATCTGGAGCTGACTCTCATACAATGTGAACTACCATCTGGACATCAGTGATATTTGGGTTTGTCCCACTGTGGGTGGAAGTTGCTGGTACACACTGCCCTATCCCATCACAGGCTGTTATATGAACATGCATGGATGTAGGCAAAAAGGGCAGCCAAATCACAATGTCACAGAGTTCGCAGGCATATCTGCCACCCTACACACAAGACCCATCCCTGCAGGGGAGCTGTAAATTGCATGATAGCATCCACGTATAACTATGACACATTTGCAGTGCAATAGCCTGAAAGGTAAAATATAGCAGCCCAAATGGCAAATGCAGAACATGCCATCTCATATTTTAAATCACAGTCAGTAATAACTCACAATGGTGTCTCTCATAATTATCATGGCTGTCATCAGTTACCTGGATGGTATGTGCCCGAAAATCCAGCTGTTTTTCAGAAGATTATTTTATGATAGTATTTCTTGACAATATCAAGGCTGTTGCCCACCTTAAGAAGTGGCAGGTTCCTAAGATGCCCCCATCTGCCTGATCAAATGAATGATTTACTTCTTAACGAACCACTGATGCATGAGTGGCTCACACAACCCAGGCAGTTCATGGGTTACAACAATAACACTCTGACAAATGAATACCTGGAATAATGCTGAGGAAACTATGCAGAAGCTATAGATAAGACTTTAGTCTACATGAGAAGCTTATTCAGGCTGCTTGCTACAAGGATTGTAACAGCTTCTGAACTCTTGGAGATCATAGTACTGACACTCTCTGTATTTCTGTGACAAAGCTGGTTATATTTACTCTTCTTCTATGAATTTGAACTAATTTGCCTTGTACAAATACCTTGAATTCCTCCTGTACAAATTTCCATCTACCCCCATATTGTATAGGATCTTCATTTCAGCTGCTTGAGTAACCACTACAGCTTCAGACTGCAAACCTTCCCATGCCTTTTGCATTCTTACTTATTCTCCAGCATGCACATTTGATTGTCTCCATCTGTTTCTATCATATTAGTATTTTAGACTCCGCCATTTTCTTTCAAGCATTTCCTTTACTTTGTTGTGGTTTCCCAGTGTCAGTGTTATAACTGAGGACAGAAACCTGATTTTTAGCTTTCTGCCTTTTAATGCTGAGCTGACTGGAGACTGATTTCTTGAAATTAATTATTCATATATCTCAAAATGATGAGAATTTCACCATCTACTTGAACACATTCATCAGAATGTAATAGTGTTGTCATGACGTTTGAAATATTTTGAATTCCTGATTTTTGTATTAATGGGCCATTGTCAGATAAAACAATGTGTGGCATTTCCTAATACATGAATATACAGTTTTATGCACTAGTCACACTTGGATCTGTTATTTATTTATTTATTTATTTGCATTTGTTAACCGGGTTGGTCCAGCTGGGTAAGAATTACCCTTTTTCAGTGGTGACCCGAGGGGAAAAGCCCCAAACAGACATACAAATACATACGAATAGAGACAAATTTACAATATTACAGAGGAAAACAATATTATGGGTACAATGGATAAGAAAAACAAACAACGAAAGTTTGAGGATATGAGTAAGGTAGGCCAGAGGCATGCATGCAAAAGATTTATGAAAAGGTGTTCTGAGCAAGATCTCTGAATTAAGTTAAAGTAGGCAAAGAAATGATGATTTAGGTGTGGAGTTATGGTTATCATTTTATTATTTTTGGGGTCACAAGTGATACATGATTTCTTTGAATTAAAAAAAATAATCTATGCCTACTCAACTCTACAGATGACCTAGTACTGGTATGTTACCATCTCTTTTCTTGGATTTTTATTTTGGTATACACTGCAGATGGTACAACTTTACATTGTTCGTTCTATAAAAGGAAACTTTCTTGGTCAATACATGAGTTGTAATCATAAACAAAACATGCAGTTATATAAGTGTCTTGTGGTCAGTGGCTATTGTCCACATTTTGGACACAGCTCAGGTCAAAGACAGAGTCATATCAGTACAAGATCATTCATTGAGGGCAGTGAAGTCACAGGGCACGATAGTGCACACCAGGTGCTTTAAACTACTGTCTTACAGCAGGCAGGAAAGTATACTGACTCTGCCCATGTCTTGCTGTACACACACATATATATATATATATATATATATATATATATATATATATATATATATATATATATATATATATATATATGCATGTGGTAGGCAAAGGCATTTTTCCCCACAGCAAGACAGGCTGCATATCTACACTACTGCCAAAGTGGTAGCAAACATCAGAAATTGACAGTGGATAGTCTGGTGTAGTTCTTTCTTTGGCACACTCCTAAATGGAAAAAACAAACAAAAAAAAAACAAATCTCTTTTATACTGATAAGCACAGTAATACAGCTGTTCTAAGTTTTACCCCATCTACTGCTAATCTGTAGACATGTCCATGAAAGCTCATGAGCACTTCAGTCTCTCTAAGCATGACTGCTGTGCAAAAATAACATTACATAGAGTTGCAGACAATTGCAAGTTGGGAGCTATTATTAACTCCCCAAGTGATGTTGACATCCTACAGAATGGCCTCACTTTGACCAACGACTGGTGTTAGAACCATGGCCTTAAGCTCAGTGCCAAAAAATGTGTTGTCATCCCCTTTGGGAAAAACCCAGTTCCCATGAATTACCACATTGATGGTAGTCCACTGAACACAGAAGACGTTATAAGCGATCTGGGAACACAGGTTGACAGCAACCTCTCTTTGGATCACCACATTGCCACTATGGTCAGAAAGTCATCCTATGTGTCACATCTCATTACTAAGGGTTTTGCATCCAGGAAGAAAGAGGTCATTGTCTCCCTGTACTCTTCCCTCATTAGGCCAATCATCGAGTACAATGCCCCATTTGGCATGTACCTCACTAGACACCTGCAACAACTGAAGAGGCTGCAAAAGTACCTCAAAAAGAGGATCCTAGGACTTAAACACTTGTCCTATATGGACAGACTCAAAAAAACTCCAACTATTATCTGTCTCATTTTGCCTACTTAGAAGCAATCTCTGCTTGACTTACAAAGCCATGTCTGACCCAGCTCTGTTAGAAATGCTACATCTAAAGAAATAACAATCCCTCCACATCACATGCACCAGAGAACTCAACCTCATTACCATAATTAACAAAACATGCTGGAGGGACACGTTCATAACCCAGAGACTGCCCATGGTATGGAACAGACTTCCCTTACATGCCAAGCAGAGCACATTGCTGACCATCTTCAAGAGAAATCTTGATGAGTGGATGGGAAACAGAAAATTCACCCAGGGCATAACACCAGTCACTCTACTCAACAGAGACACTGGGAACTAAGGTCAGGTGGTACTATGCCAGGGTAATCCTATGGCTAGGCTTGTAAAGGCCCCAGGGCTATTAGCCTGGTACACACCTATGAACCTATGAACATATGACGTCATAGAGAAGGCATCGTGTGCATCATAAGCTTCAGTTATGAGCTCCAATTCTTGGAAGATTAGTTATGCCATTGTGCTGTCATTGTATTATAGTCTGTGTAATCTTTATTTGTGACTACTGGATAAGCTTGCGCTTCACATTATCATAAGCAAAGTATTGAGCAGATTCTTTCATGGTAAAGTTGTTACTTAACTATGATATGCTGAAGAGAACTGCGATTGTTGATGTATTTATCTATTTATTTATTTATTTATTGACATTTGTTATGGGTTAGTCCAACTGGGCTTGGGGCCCATTTTCAGTGGAGACTCGAGGAGAAAAGGTCCATTATTAGACAGTTTTAGAAAAATCATGATTCAAAAGAATGTCTTAGTACATGCATATATGAGATAACAATAGACAAGAATTCTAAAACAGATATTACATAGCAAGAATAAGAACAAAGTAAAATACAAGCATCAGGCTATATATACATTATTATTTACCTAGTAAATAAAGTGTCACTAGAAAATATTATTATATTCATTGTTTAAAGCATTTAGTACTTGCTGTCTTACATGGAGATGTGGGAGTGAGATGAGAGAGAAATTCTGAGCATATCAAAACAATTCTGTCTTGGTTTGTGATTTGTTGCGGAGTTGACTGGTAAGAGCAGTTTTATTTGAATTTATATTGAATTTGTTATCACTATTTTTAACTGTTTGTAGGTAGGAAGAGACTGCTTATTAAGCTTTACTTTGATTCATATTTTGTTGTTTTAATTTCACTTTTGGTTGTGAGAAAGGGATAGGTTTTGGACAGGCAAGCTCTAGCCACCACAAGGGGCCTAGACAGCTATACATTTACACAGACTGCAGAGAGGAAAATTCTGAGCATATCAAAACAATCCTGTCTTGGTTTCTGATTTGTTGTGGAGTTGACTGGTAAAAAAAGTTTTCATTTATTTTTACTGTAAAAGGAGGTGCGACTGCGAGCTATAGTGAGAAATTACAACTTCTGTCTGGCTGGTAGAACTTGTATGGTCAGAACAACTTTATTGTATTTTATTATTTAGTTGGATATTGCTGGTATAATTTTTGTCATAGAAGTTGATTTATGTTCCTTTGAATTCTTTGCTACTAAAAAATAACCAAATGAGGCAAACTGACATGACCACACACTAGTTTGTTAGCGCTTTCATATAGCAAATGCTTATACTTCTTCAGACAATTTTCTACCCACATCTCCCTGTTTAAAAAGCATCACAATTACATTAATTAGCCTAATAAGAACTTGTTATTCAATTAAAACAAATCTGCTATTATATGTCCTTTTGGTACTTAAAGGTAAAACTGGGAAATAAAAACATGTAAACCTACTGAACATAAAATAAACTACTCTTAAAAAGAACATTGTATATTTTCCTCTCCACAATTGTATATTACCATCTCCACAATAGAAAGAAAACATAAAAAAATTAAAATTGCGTTTAACATCACATGTCCTAATACAAACTAGATTACAGGAAGCCATTACCTGTGTATTTTATAATAAAAATCTCATCTAGCTAATGACTTTAATTTTAATAAGCATTTAATAGAACATTTTTCATTAAGACCAGGATAGGTATGTGCATCAGTCTGCAGTTGTCAAATGAGTTCTCATTCTTCTAGTTTGAGATTCCAGGGACCCCCCCCCCCTAATATTTCTTGGGACATGGTCGACATCTGTGAATTGAAAGATGTGAGACTGAAACTCAGTAATATGTTTGGCCAAGGCATTCGTAACAGTATTCGTAGATACACAATATAAATGTTCATATATTCGTTGTTTAAAAGAATATTCAGTCTTGCCTAAATAAAAGGCCGGGCATTGACGACAAGTTGCTAAATATACTATGCCTTGGCTCTCACAGTTGAAATGACTTTTTATGGTATATTTCCTACCTCGAATGGTAACATGTGTCCCCACTTGGATATATTTACAATAGTGACAACATCCACATTTAGCCACCCCCCAATTGGGTCTATGGTCCTCCCCAGGGATTTCAATAAGGTTTTCAAATTGGCCCCTCTTCTGTATGTCACCAAAGGATCAGTACCTAGAATATCCATGGTAACACGATCATCAACCATGAAATTCCAGTTGTTAACTAAGATTTATCTTAGACTGAAGGCATCCATTGAAAATTGAGTGAGAAAACTGGTGACAAAATTATTTCCCACTTCCCCATTTATAACTTCACATCCTACTGAAGAAATGGATAATGATGACATTTCATCCATAGCAACATACCCTTTGGTCAAGAAAGGCTTGAATTGGCCAATTTCCCTCTTATAACTGACTTCCTTTATTAAACTATCTATAAGGGAGCCTGGATAAGCACGTTTGACAAACATGCTTCTGAGGTTTTCACATTCTTTAAAGAAATCCTTGTTTCTAGAAATCATTCTCAAGGCCCTGACGAGCTGCCCCTTGACTACAGCTCTTTTTTGATAAAAGGGGTGACAGCTGATGAAATGCAAGAAAGAATTAGAATATGTAGGCTTCCTAAAAATTTGTGTAGCATATCTTTTAAATGCTAGATCTTTCCAGAGCCATATGTCCAGAAAGCTAATATCCTGTTCATCGAATTGAAAAGTAAACTCTAAAAAATTGGTAAATGATGACATAATCTTGACTAATCTGCATGCATATTCCTCATCCCCTTTAAAAATAAAGAACATATCATCCTGGTACCTCATGTACCAAACTACACTCTCCTTAAAGGTGGAATGTTGGAAAAGATATGTTCGCTCCCAAAATGCCATGACAGCATTGGCAAAACTAGCACCACAGGGGGAGCCCATAGCAACCCCTGATTTTTGGAGGTAATATTCTTCCTTAAACATAAAGAAGTGTTATTTAACACTACCTCCAACAGTGCAATGATTAAATCAATGTCAGCCCCTTCCATTTGTTTAAATAAAAGGAAATCATGAACCCATTCAAGGCCTAAGTCCTGGGGGATGACTATGTATAGATCTTTAATATCCACAGTAAAAAAATTGTAAGAAAGGTCAAACTCCAATTTATTAAGACCTTCCAGGAACGCCTAGGAATCCCTACAGATTTGTACTTCAGATTTTAACAAAGGTTTCAACTTGGAATCAACCCATTTGGCACAAGCATAAGTAATGGACTGACGGCCATCTATAATAGGGTGGAAAGGTGGATCCAATAGGCTTTTATGTATTTTTGAAACACCGAAAATAATTGGAATTAATGGAGCCGGCATGGTTAGATATTGATATGTGTCAATGGAAATAGATGTTTCAATGAACAAGTAACTAAGAAAAATCCTAATACGTTGGTATGCCTGATTAAGTTCATTCAGGGATACCCTTACGTAATTGGTACTTGTTAGCATACTATTCATTTTGCTGTTATAACACGACTCTTCCATAAACACAATTCCCCCTCCCTTATCCGGTTGCATAACTCAAATTTGTTCAAGTTTTGAACGTGAACCCGCCGACGAACTTAATGGGGTAGTTCGATGGAGTGATAGGATCAAGAATAACCAGGAACACCAGCACGCAGAATCTTTGGGTGCACCAGGATTTCAAAATATTAATGGGCAGGATTTTCATTTTCAGAACAACAGGAACACCAGCCAGACATACCGCAACAATAATCCTCCCAAACAACAGAGGAAGAAGAACAACTGGTGGAGGAGGTAACACACCCCAAACAAGGAATTGGGCATTATACCATGGAGAATAAACCTTTTATTCATCACAGTACTCAGGGAGAATTTAATATTTATGATTTTTGTTCCCTAGGTATTCCCCAGGACATGATGGATTTTTTATCAAAAGGTTTCAGTTTCGTGCCCAGTTCTAGGGCAAATATAGCTAGAACATTGTGCAATTTAAAATTTTATGTATGGAAATTAAACCTTAATGCTATGTTTGGAGTTAACAACAACCTAGTTACTGATGAGCGTGGTTCAAGCATTTTCAATCCACCATTGCAGGGGTCACTTGCGTTATCTGACAATGTCAGTGAAATGCATTTTAGAATGTTGCTTAACAATTCAAACAACCGTGATAAGTTTTGTAGTAACATTACAAAAACACAGAGAGAATTTATTGCTTTTATAAAATCACAAAAAATTCGAGTTATGCAACTGGATAAGGGATGGGGAATTGTGTTTATGAAAGAGTCGTGTTATAACAGCAAAATGAATAGTATGCTAACAAATACCAATTACATAAGGGTATCCCTGAATGAACTTAATCAGGCATACCAACGTATTAGGATTTTTTTTAGTGACCTGTTCATTGAAACATATATTTCCATTGACACATATCAATATCTAACCATGCCGGCTCCATTAATTCCAGTTATTTTCAGAGTTCCAAAAATATATAAAAGCCTATTGGATCCACCTTTCCGCCCCATTATAGATGGCCATCAGTCCATTACTTATGTTTGTGCCAAATGGGTTGATTCCAGGTTGAAACCTTTGTTAAAATCTGAAGTACAAATCTGTAGGGATTCTTGGGCATTCCTGGAAGGTCTTAATAAATTGTAGTTTGACCTTTCTTACAATTTTTTGACTGTGGATATTAAATATCTATACACAGTCATCCCCCAGGATTTAGGCCTTGAATGGGTTCGTGATTTCCTTTTATTTAAACAAATGGAAGGGGTTGACATTGATTTAATCATTGCACTGTTGGAGGTAGTGTTAAATAACAACTTCTTTATGTTTAAGGAAGAATATTACCTCGAAAAATAAGGGGTTGCTATGGGCTCCCCCTGTGGTGCTAGTTTTGCCAATGCTGTCATGGCGTCATGGCATTTGGGAGCGAACATATCTTTTCCAACATTCCATCTTTAAGGAGAGTGTAGTTTGGTAGATGAGGTACCAGGATGATATGTTCTTTATTTTTAAAGGGGATGAGGAATATGCATGCAGATTAGTCGAGACTATGTCATCATTTACCGATTTTTTAGAGTTTACTTTTCAATTAGATGAACAGGCCATTAACTTTCTGGACATATGGCTCTGGAAAGATGTAGCATTTAAAAGATATGCTACACACATTTTTAGGAAGCCTACATATTCAAAACCTCAGAAGCATGTTTGTCAAACGTGCTTATCCAGGCTCCCTTATAGATAGTTTAATAAGGGAAGTCAGTTATAAGAGGGAAATTGGCCAATTCAAGCCTTTCTTGATCAAATGGTATGTTGCTATGCATAAAATTTCATCATTACCCATTTCTTCAGTAGTATGTGAAATTATAAATGGGGAAGTGGGAAATAATTTTGTCACCAGTTTTCTCACTCAGTTTTCAATGGATGCCTTCAGTCTAAGAGAAATTTTAGTTAACAACTGGAATTTCATGGTTGAAGATTGTGTTACCATGGATATTCTTGGTACTGGTCCTTTGGTGACATACAGAAGAGGGGCCAATTTGAAAACCTTGTTTGAAATCGCTGGGGAAAACCATAGAACCAATTGGGGGATTGCTAAATGTGGATGTTGTCACTATTGTAAATACATCCAAGTGGGGACACATGTTACCATTCAAGGTAGGAAATATACCATAAAAGGTCGTTTCAACTGTGAGAGCCAAGGCATAGTATATTTAGCAACTTGTCGTCAATGCCCGGCCTTTTATTTAGGCAAGACAGAATGCTCTTTTAAACAACGAATATATGAACATTTATATTGTGTATCTAGGAATACTGTTACGAATGCCTTGGCCAAACATATTACTGAGTTTCAGTCTTACATCTTTCAATTCACAGTTGTCGACCATGTCCCAAGAAATATTAGGGGGGGGGCTACCTGGAATCTCAAACTAGAAGAACGAGAACTCATTTGGCAACTGCAGACTGATGCACATACCTATCCTGGTCTTAATGAAAAATGTTCTATTAAATGCTTATTAAAATTAAAGTCATTAGCTAGATGAGATTTTTATTATAAAATACACAGGTAATGGCTTTCTGTAATCTAGTTTGTATTAGGACATGTGATGTTAAATGCAATTTGAATTTTTTATGTTTTCTTTCTATTGTGGAGATGGTAATATACAATTGCGGAGAGGAAATTATACAATGCTCTTTTTAAGAGTAGTTTATTTTATGTTCAGTAGGTTTACATGCTTTTATTTCCCAGTTTTACCTTTAAGTACTAAAAGGACATATAATAGCAGATTTGTTTTAATTGAATAACGAGTCCTTATTGGGCTAATTAATGTAATTGTGATGCTTTTTAAACAGGGAGATGTGGGTAGAAAATTGTATGAAGAAGTATAAGCATTTGCTATACGAAAGCACTAACAATGAACTAGTGTGTGTGGTCATGTCAGTTTGCCTCATTTGGTTATTTTTACAGTTTAAAGTTGGTTTGTTTTGGTTATTTTTTGCTATTAACTTTGTGTAATTTTTTTCCTTTGCAATATTTTATTCAATTAAAGTTGAATATGGGTTCCTTAAATGAGTATTCAATTAATGATATGCTAATGCACAAGTATCTTGTACAGTGTAATAAATGCTATGCATATTTAAAGGTAACAGCTGATAACACTGGTGATGTTTGCTCCTCGTGTCAAAATTTGGATGATTTGCTTAACATTGTTAGAAGCAAATGTCGACTTAATGATGAAGACTGCGCATATGCAATTGGCATGGCTTGGAGAACTGTTGTATCATATATTAATGACTGGACTGATGAACTAAATAATGTTAGGCATAGAACAAATAGAACAGATTTAGGAAATGATGCATCTATTTTCTGTAAAGATCATTCAAACTCTATGAAACATGATGAGGCCCCTGAGAACTATGGAATTGTGTATGCAAGTACTCAACAATCTGAGGATCCAGTTTGTTTAGAAGGAAACAAAAGAAAGAAAGGAAGACGTTCACAACAAATAACAAGGAAGAAAAAGAAACTGACTAATGACTGTAAAGGAAAGACAATACGTCGTAAAAAGAACACTGCTTTGTTATGTAACACACTGGTGACAGGGAATGAAGATATCTGTCTATCAGAAAACCCTCAGTCTACAGAAAAAGGCATGACCTTTACAATGGAAAAAGTAGAAAAAAGAGGCAAGGAGCAGGTATAAAGGAAGAAATCAAAACTGAACGTGGAAGGACTGAAGAACATTACTTTAAGAAAAAAGAAGAGAGACAGATGTTGACTACATGGCTCAAGCTGTGGATTTACAACACCAGCTGGATGAGAATTTAATACACAATGAAAACAGTGGGATTAATAAGACTAATAGTGATGGAGATCTATCCTTTGTAACAATTGATATAGTAGAAATTACTGTATTAGAAGCTGAAGATTCTTCAGAGATGGTCAGCAAAGATTAGAGGAACTGATACTTATATTTGCAGAGATGATAACGAACATCGAACAGTGTTATGCTTGCCAGGAGCAAAAATAGAAGATGTGAAGCAAGCCTTGGAATGCCTTAATGTAAGGAAGTATGGATCTGTTTTTATTCATGTTGGTACAAATGATGTCACCAACAAAGATTCTCTGACTGTTAGTCGGGAACTGACAGCCCTCCTAGATAGTATAGCTTATACTGGTGTTAGGACATATTTGTCGCAAATCACCTATAGAAAGGATAGTCAGGTCACTGTGAATGAAAAGATTTTTTGGATAAACACCTGCATGGAAAAAATGTCCTGTTTTAAGAAATGGAAATGTGTAGAGCATCCAAGCCTTGTTTTGGGCAAACATGTTCAGACAGGATGGGGTGCATTTGTCTAGATCAGGGAAGAGAATTTTTGAAGTAGATATTTTGCAATATTTGACAAACACTAGCCAGGATTTTTTTCAGGTCAAAAATGTAACAGTTCACAGATAGCAACATTTGATGCATCTCTGATGGTTGTTAATGCTAGGAGAATTAATAATGATTTTTTTTTTATTAGAAAATTTGCTACGTTCCCACAAGATTGATGTTGTTATAGTTTGTGAAACGTGATTAAAGAACAATGACTGGAAGCCAGTTCTGTCAGGGTATAAATGTTTTTACTGTAACAGACATTCTAACAAATAATTAGGTGGAGGTGTTATGATAGGGATTAAAGATAGCTATGAGACTTGTGATTATTACATGTTCAATGATAACATCAACACTATAGACTGTGTAACTGTGATAATAAAGACAACCCTGTAACGTAACAATCGATGGAGTGTACAGACCACCAAAGTCAAGTGCAGATGACCTAGAGGAATTCATACATTTCTTACATGAAACACAGGAGGGAAGAATAATATTAGCTGGGGACTTAAATTTACCAGAAACAGACTGGAATAATATTGATTCAACAATGTTAGTAAAAAAATTATTCACAGAGTATATTCAGGAACAACAAATGCTTTAGATTGTAAAAAAAAAACTACCAGGGGATGGAATATACTAGATATTGTTTGTATTCCCAAAGAAATTACTGTAACTTCAAGTCAAGTTTTACCACCACTTGATGTGCAGTGATCATGGGGTCATAAAGGTTAATTTGTTGCTAGATAATTCTGCCAAACTGAAATCTAAGCCAATGCACAGAAGGTTAATTACAGATTATAGGGAAGCAAAACAGTTACTGTATAAAACTAAATGGAGTGAGGTGTTCAGTGGAAAAACTGCAGATGGAATGTGGAAAGTTTTGAAAGAGAAATTGTTTGAGTGCAAAAAGTAAAAAAAAAATGTTTAACATCAGGACCTAGGCATACAACATCAGGGGGTATATTTCCATAATAACAAGATAACTGATTAAGGTGAGAGACAAAAAAATATAAGAAATGGAAGATAGGTCGAACTACAACTTTGAAAACTGAAATAAACTAGCTGGACGAACAAATTAAGCATAGTGTTAGACAAGATCAAGAAAATTTTGAAGAAAATTTATATAAAGATATTAAGCATAATAGAAACCATTTTTATAGATACATAAGATGTGGAAGGAGTAAAGATACACAAATTGATAAACTGTGTGCAGATTTTAAAATTTATTCTCAGACATAGCAGGTTATAGATATATTTACAAAATCTTATGCAAAACAGTTTGGCTCCACAAAAGGGGTGGTAAGTTGTTCTAGTGACATCCAGGTAACCCCAGATATTGGAATCAAATTAGATTATATTGAAAAGGAACTGTGCAAACTGGGTCCAAACAAAGTGCAGGGAGGAGACGGAATAAGTAACAATGACCTGAGAACACTTAAGCAAGAACTTACACTGCCATTATATCTATTATTCACTAGGTCATATAAATATGGGGAGATTCCTCAAGATTGGAGACATGCACTTATTAAACCTGTTTTTAAGGGAAAGGGGAGTAGGACAAACCCAGAATCATATAGACCCTTAAGACTACTTTCATGTTGTGGAAAAATAACGGAGAAGGTAATACTGGATAAGTTGTTGTCAGAACTGGATAGGTTGGGACTTGAAACCATATATCAGCATGCATATGTTGAAAATAGATCTATTACCACCTGTAGCATGATGTTCTATAACAACATAATAGCTATGAATGAAAATTTGTGCTGTGATGTGATTTATATAGATTTAACTTCAGCATTTGACAGGGTCATGCACAAAACACTGATCAATAAATTAGTACAACTAGGTATTGATGTACTGTTGATATGGTTGTTAGCTGCATGGCTTACAAATAGGACATGGCAAGTATCACACACCAACTGGACAGGTGAAATCCTTGGTTACAGTCAAGATGTCCCACAGGGCTCTGTACTAGGCCCTTACTTGTTTAGATTGTATCTTTCAGACCTTACTTTTTATTCGAGGTGTTCTACAGTCTATATGCTGACGACCTGAAATTGGGTAAACTGATTACAAGTGTTACAGATAAGGCATGTCTGCAAAATAATTTGACTAAATTGACCATTTGGCACAGGAGAATAATATGTTGATAAATACATCAAAAACTAAGCATATGAGATTTGGGAGACATAAACTGTGTGCTGTATTAAATATTCACCTTTCAGTGATTGAAACTGGAGACTCATTTAAGGACCTGGGTATATGGGTAGATTCCGCTATGAGTTTTTCAAATCATATCAACCAATTGGCTAATGATAGTTATAGAACTATAGGTTGTATAAAAAGATTTATAAAGTCTAGGAAATCAAACATAATGAAGTCATTGTTTGTTAGTTACATTAGACCCAAACTTGAGCATGGAATAATAATACGGAAACCCTACAGGAAGACAAGCATGAATACACTGGAAAGAGTACAGTGGAAATATATTAAGGGCATCCATGGATGTGAAAATCTAAGTTATTATGAAAGACTAAAATATCTGAACTTGTACAGTGTCTCTTACAGATATTTAAGAGGAGATCTTATTCAGGTATATAGGGCATTTAGTGACAACTACCTCTGGGAATGTTTGGGGTTATCAAAAAGTACTAGAGAATCATCAGACAACCCATGTAGGAGATTCTATAGGAATGAGAAGTGCACTACTTGGTTCTCTGACAGAGTAGCTGATGCTTGGAACAGACTACCAAGTTACATTAAAGCAAGTACTAGTTTAGATATTTGTAAGAACAGCCTGGACATTTATTATGGGGACAAGTGTTCTGGCATATTGGCAAGCTAGAAGGGCTTTAATGTCCGTGCTTGAAACATTTGTATGTATGTATGTATGTATGTATGTATGTATGTATGTATGTATTACATTTTTACTTTTGGTGGCTGAGATGGAGCTTATGTTTGATCTTGGCAGGGGCAAAACTTGAAGTTAAGTAGATAATGCTTTAGTTCATTTTTAAAGTGTAGGGAGTGAGTGATGGAATGTATGTGTAAGGGGAGTTTGTTCCAAGCAAGAGCAACAGTGTGTTTGTATAGTAGTTTGCCCACAGTTTTCTTGGGGTGGTAGATTTCAAGCAGCTGCTGGTTAGATGTGCAGAGGGTTCTAGATGGTATACAGGTAGAGATAAAGGATGACAGAGATGGGCAGGATGAAGGTTTGTAATGAATGCAATGCAGCATTTGAAATTGAGATAGCTGGCATTGTTGGGGGAGCTGGAGTCACTGTAGAGAGTTTAGAGCAATGCAGTGATGAGCCTTGTATGGAGTATTTATGACAGATTCTGCAAATTTGTGCTACGTTTGTTGGAGTTTGTTCAGGGTTGTGGTTTGAATGTTGGTGAGTACTGGGGCGGCATATAGGAGAGAGAGCAGGAGGAATGCTTGTGCTAGTGTGAGTCTGGCATTAGGGGTTAGAAATTTTTTTGTTACAATAAAGTAACCCCAGTTTCTGGTGAGTTTTTCTTTACATTGCAGTATGTGCAGGTTGAATTTGAGTTCATCATCTATAATGACCCCAAGGGGTTTTGTGTAGCTATCGGGTTTGATAACTGTGTTATTAGAAGACTTGATAGCAGATTTTTCAGTGGATAGAAAGGCTTGTTGGGTTAGGGTTTAGAGACATTATTTGAGATAGAGATGAGTGTAGAGTCATCAGCGTATTGGATGAGAGAAGATTGATTGCAAGATGAGTAGAGATCATTGTTGAAGACATTGAATAGGAGGGTCCCAAGCTGGAACCTTGGGGTACTCCAGTTGGAACAGGGAGGAAAGATGTACAGGATGAGAACCATTGGATGGATTGTCTGCTGGATAGGTAGCTACTGAACCAAGCTAGGGAGGAAGAGGATAGGTTAAGTTTAGCAAGTTTAGATAGCAACAGAGTATGAGAGACTGTATCAAAAGGTTTGGAAAGGCCAAGGAAAAGGCAGGATATGAGTATATTGTTGTCTAGGGCTTCGGCAATGGTATTGGTAAAGGATAGGAGGGCAGTGGTTATGCTGTGGTTGTGAAGGAATTCATGCTGAGTGGAAATGAGAAGGTTATGCTGGAAGAGGTGATTAAGAAGTTGAGAGTGAATGCATTTTTCAAGTCAAGTATCTTTGAGAGGGAGAATAGAATGGCAATGGGTCAATAGTTGCTAGGGTCAGTGGAGTTTTCACCTTTGTGAAGAGGAATAGTAAAGAAGGATTTCCATAGGGTTTGCATTGTGGATTCTTGAATAGATCTATTGATTAGTATGGATATAGGATAGGCAATAGATTCAGTGGCTAGTTTGAGGAAGGCAGGAGGTAGATTGTCAGTAGAGGGAGAGCAGGGTTTGAGCTTAAGAAGAAGAGATTTGATGTAGGAGGTAAGCACAGGGTGAAAGGTGAAGGTAGTTTGGTTTGTAGGGATGGGAGGGATAGGTATGGGAGTAGTGCTACCATTTGAGGGTATGAGTTTATGGAAGGTGTCAATGAAGTGATTGAGGAAGGTAACGGTTTCCAGTGGGGATGTGTTTAGGTAAGGGGAGGGGTTTGCAGGACAACCAGGAGAAAGGAGGTTGTTTAGAGTAGTCCAAAGCTTTTGAGGGTTGATTTTGCTTTTGAGCTGGGCGGTGTTATAGTAGGACTTTTTGTCATTTGTAGTTTGTATTCTAACAAGGTTCCTAAGTTGTCTCTATTTGAGTAGGAGGGATGGTTGTTTAGTTTTGGTCCAGGCTTTCCAGACTCTATCTCTTTCTTGCATAAGGGACCTAGTTTCTTTGGAGAGCCATGGGGCAACGTTTATTCTGACCTTACTGACGGGAGCAAGGGAGTTTAAAGTATTCAGGAAGATGCTGTTGAACATGCTTATGGCATCATTGAGAAGCATTTGTTTAAGGATTGACCAGTCTATACCGGTAAGATTAGAGTTGAATTGGGAGATGTTAAAGTTGGATAGTTTGTGGCAGTCTCTGAAGATGTGGGGTTTGTGAATTTGGGAGGTGTATCTTATGACAGATGTGGGGAGATGATCGCTAAGGGAATCAGGTAGAGTGGTGGGGTTGTGGTAGTGATGGGGGAGTTAGTGAGAATCCAGTCAATTATGGCACTGGAGCATGAGTTTTTGTGGAAGCATATGGGGATGAGATAGTTGGTGGAACCCATGTAGGTTGATACTAAGTTCAAGAGAGTCAGTAGTAATTTTGGACCAGTCAATGTTGACATCTCCTAAGATAAGGGTTTTGTAAGGTATAGTGTCTGAAACCCAGGACAGAATGCATCTTAGTTTTTTTGAGGATGCTAGTCTGCACACTCTCAAAAGAGTTTAACACATGTACTTGTATTAATCCATTCCTCATATGTCTATGAATCACAGGGTTTGCTGTAGTGTTCTATTGACATACTCCATATTGAACTCTTTCAGGTGTGCAGTGGTGTATTCAGATCCTGAGTTGTATACCTCTAGTGTATTGAAATGCACAGGAGTCTAATACATGGTTTTACCTTGTACCAGACCTAGGCAATTAATGAATATATCTGTGAATAAGGTGGTCTCGATTTCTTGTCTTTCTTTGCACTTTACTTTTCCCAGATGTGTTTCATGTATCCCCTTAAGCATTTGTCTTCTCAATTGATCAAGAACAATGATTTTATCAACTTTAAGCATTATGCCTTAGACACAACCAACACTAAATTCCTTCCTTATTGATGTTTTTTTTGTTTAGCCCAACCTCTCATTGTGACTTCTTGCAGTAACTTTATTTCTAAGTCAGTATTAGTACAGCTCTGAAATCCTTTTTCTTTTTTTATGCCATTGATAACTGTAGTATTACCTAAATATTTTCTATCTCTTATGGCTGCTCTATATATTTCTCATGTAAATATGGTGTAGTCAGCAGATCTGTTATGAGTAGTTCCTTGCATGATTTGCATTTTACTTTCAGCTTACATCCTTCTGTAGACTAAGTGCTATCTCACAGGTGACTTATACAAATACTTTCTGAACTTTCTTTGTGAGGATTTATGGTTTATTGTCTCTTGAATCTCTTTATTGCAGACATAGTCATGAACTTTCTCATACTCAGACTATCGCTAATATTGTAGATACTTCTTATCCAAGCATATCTTGTTTGTGCATCTGTAAAAGCTCTTGATCATAGGCAACTAGTCTGTTTTATTTTTGGATTATGGCTTATATACCATTCTGAAAAGTCTATATGCAGAGCACAGACTGCTTATTCTTTTTATAGTGTTTTAACTTTGGATCTACTGTACCTAGCATCTATTTTTTTAAACAAAACATTTTGTTACTGGTCAAAATAAATGTACATTTAAATACAAACATAAAATAAGATTACAAAACATATAAGCTATTTACAGGATTGATATCATGACCTATTCTTCAGACAATTCCATAGTAGTTACACATACATTTCATTGTATTTTTCCATTACCCAATTCCCCTTTCCCATCTCCCTTTATTCATCTCGCTTTTAACATTTTACTGCTTATGTCAGTATGCCTGCGTTTCATATATGTTTTCACATCATACTCTTACATACTATTTAATCTTCTTCCATTTTTACCCATTGCAGTCATCACATGACCCATAACATATACAATAACTGTTCTAATTAATTCAGATTCAAAACAGTAATAATCATTCCACACAAATGTCCCACTGTTCTCTCCAACTCAAGACTCAACATAATTTGCAGTCTACAAATCTCTCATTGCAGAGAATGTTAAATCTAAATTCTTCCCACTTAATGCTATCATCTCTGACACCTGCAATGCAGGATCTTTCACATCCTCTTCTGGACAACTTTCCAAACCATTGTACTTTCTGCCCAGAATGTTGATCAGGGACAATAAATATAAATGATAAAAAGAGTCAGCAATATCAATTCCCCATAGATACCCCAACTAATACAAAGCTAAAGCCCCAGTGAAGCTTTCTTAAAATACAACAGCAGCTATGTTATACATTTATTATGTACTGCAACAACTGCAGCAGAGCCAGACTATAATGTTAGTTCTTTCATATTTCATTCAAGTTTGGAAATCATGTCAATAATAATCAGCTCATTGTATTATAATTTCATTTCGACTATCTGTATAAGCAGGCAAAAGTACACTTCTACACATAAATAACTTCAATCAGTACTAAAATCCATCAAAAAGACATTGTAGTACCTTATGATAGTTGCACACATTTTACATCAGTATTTGAAAACTCTTTATTAACTCTTAATACGGGCAAATAGCCATAAACACATCCTGCTCAAGTTTGCCTGTGGGTTCACACTTTTACACATTAACATTAACATTCTTCATCGCACTTAGCATGGCAACCAGACTGTAAACAGCGCTGTTAAAGGCTGACAACAGTGTAAATAATATTTATTTATTTATTTATTTACATTTGTTGATCAGGAAAATGACTGAGCTAAAAACCCATATTCAGTGCAGGTCTGAGGAGAAGGGCTCCACAGCTCTACACACCAGAGGTAACAAAAATCAGCTGTACATGGATGTTTTGGAATGCATATACAAAACAAATGATACACACACCGACACACACGCACACACACACACACACACACACACACACACACACACACACACACACACACACACACACACATATTAATTGAAAGCATAAGTAATGAAAGTTACAAATGAATATATTGACAGTATATGGCAACACTGAAAATAATATCCTGATAAAAGGAGGTAGAGGAAGAAAGGGACAAAACAAGATGGTTGGGATGGATGGATGGAAGTGAAAGTCAGGAACAAGGGCAGGTGCAAGTCTAAGTTAAGTAGGTTGTACAGAAATGTTTTAGTTTTTGCACAAATTACTAACATCTGGGGGAATGGAAATGCACACCTTGACTAAATGAACATAGTATAAAGAATCACCAAAGTGGTTGTTTGATTTCACAAGTTCTAGGAGGTTTTGGGTCTGAGATCTTAGGTTTCTGAGAGGCATATATTTTGGAAGTAAATTAGAGATGGTTGGGCATCTGCTGGTACATACTGAATTTCTGTATGGTTTTTAACTGGCTAACTGTTAGAAGGTGTTTTAGCTCTAGCCAATTAAATCCTACAAGTGCTTTACAATGATGAATTTTGTTGGGAACGTTTACAGAGTATTTTGCAATTTTATTGTATGTTCTACTTTATATAGCTGAGTTTTTGGAATATTAGTAAAGATAGAGGATGACTATAGTAATGTAGGTAGTAACAAAGTTTTGGCTGCATTTAGTTGTGCTGTTTCTGTTAAGTAGGGTTTTTATTTATATAACATATCCATCTTTTTTGGAGTTTTTGAGGTTGCAAAGTCAATATGTATCTTGAAGAATAATTTATGATCTGTGAATATACATACAAGTTTGGCATGGCAAACATGTTCAAATTTTATCTTATTTTGTGATGTAATTGAGATTTTACTAGACCTAAATAAGCATATTTTTATTTTGTTAGTATTTAATAAAAGATCTACATCTTTGAGCTAGTGAGAAATAGGGGAATATAGATCAGAGAATATGCACTGCTTCAGGGCTAGCCACTTAACAGCATAAAATTGGTTTTAGGTCATTTGGTCCCATTGACTAATTTTGTCAAACAATGGCATGAATAATTACTGGTGATAAGTGGGCTGAGGACCTGGCCTACTCTGACATATCCCAGGGACACATACTAACATTGGGAGTGGTCTCTGTGCTATTAACCAGTGTGTACCTGCTATAAAGTCCGTCAACCCTACATCAATAATCTACTGGATGTCCAGTTGCCTAGTTTGGGTTACCTGAAATAGTATGTTGAGCAAAAGCATGATATAAAACCAATCAACCTTCCAAACATGAACTAGGGATTGCTACACTCAGTATCTGTTTATTGACAGGACACAGCTCTGAAGTAGATGACATGACTGTAATGAAGAGGTTGGGCATCCTCTGTATCCATGAGACAAGAGTGCAGAAAGCCATATGGCTTGGGATCCAAAGTCTACTTTGACTAATCAGGGGAGAACACACTAGAAATGGTGTATAAATTGTGGTGATGGAAAAGCTTCAGAAGGCAATGAATGATGTTAGCAGAATTAGTGACAATCTCATGGCAATCAGACTCCATTGTAAGGAGAGGGCAGAATTCATAATCTCACCCTATGCCCCACAGCAGGGTTGTAACAGCAAGAAAAGGAATGCATTCAGGCAGCAGTTGCAGGACCTAGTACATAAATCAGGACAACATGAGGTGGTGTTGATAATGGGGGACCTGAATACAGATATTGGGATAGACCGAGCAAGATATGTAGACTGCCTTGTTCCACATGGGTGGGGCAACAGGAACAAAGAAGGAGAAGCCATTCTTGACTGCTGTCTGACAAATGTCTTAGTGGTGGCCAACACATGGGTTAGCAACACAGAGAGCCAGAAGATCACATAAAGAGTGGATAAAGTGCAAATCAGGTAGACTTCCACCTAGTAAAGAAAGAGCTTTGGGGTAGAATCAATGATTGCAAAGTCATCACCAGTGAAACAGTTGGTTGCCACACTCACCTGCAAGCAGTGGTTACAGAAGGCTCTAAGGTCAACAGGAACTAGGCAGAAGACCTGTAAGTTGACTGGAGAGAAGGCACAATAGCTGAATAGCTCACTCAGGGATTTAGATTCTCTTGAGAAAGAGGAAATAGGTAGAGATTGAAGAAGAATGACAGCACCTCAAAACAGCATGTGTGAGAAGTATAGAACAGATATGCGGCCAAGTCAGGCATAAAAATAAGGTATGTAAAGAAAGCTGGTGGTGGAATGTAGAAGTCCCAGAAGTCATCAAAAGAAAGGAGTGCAAGAAGAAGTAGATAGAAAAGATGGGCCAGGTTAAGAAGTAATACTGGTCGCCTAACAAATAAGCAAAGAGAGCAGTTGCAATAACACAGAGCAAGACGTCAGAGGCACTCTATCAGCTGCTAGAAAGTGACTCAGCAGATTTCACAAAGAAAGTCTATCAGGTTGCAAGGCAAAAGATAAAGAAGATGGTCATCAGGCACTCTTCATAACAGATACGATAAATAACCTGGTCCACCAATCCACAGGACATCAAATACAGATGGAAGGAGTACTTCCGGCAGCTTCTGAATGAAGAAAACCCTACAGAAGCTGTACTGCCCCAGATAGCCTACAATAAAAGAAGAAGAGGAGCCCACCTTGAAGACACTTCAGTGTCTAACCAAATGACTTATGGATAGGACACATGAAGTTAGGGTGAGGGAATGCATTGCCAGTGAGAGGCCTGTTACTAGTGGTGCCCCAGAAGGTCATTACTGGGACCTCTCCTGTTCAGAATATAATTTCCTGAAGACAAGACAAATGTAGAGGGCCTTTGGCTGACCAAATTTGCTGGTGACAGCAAACTGGGTGCAATCACAGAATCTCCCAAAGATGTAGATATCTTCCAGGAGGATCTGACACAGATGAATAACTGGTGCTGAAGTCATGGCCTAAAACCCAGTGCAAAAAATGCATAATTTTACCCTTTGGGATAATGATCATCCCTGCAAATTACAAAATTCATAACACTTCCCTAAGAGAAGAACAAGTGGTAAGGAACCTGGGAACTCAGATTGACAGTAAGCTGAACTTTGATCACCATGTGTCCATGGTGTTAGAAAATCTTCCATGGAACAGCTTATATGTAAGGGCATGGCATTCAGATCAAAGGAGATTATAGTGCCACTATACTCAGCCCTTATTAGACCAGTAATTGAATACAATGCACCCTTTGGCATGTACCTGGCCAGGTATTTGTAACAGCAGAAGTGGCCACAGAGGTTTCTCACTAAAGGACTGCAGTGTTTAAATAACATGATCTGTGAGAGCCATCTGAAAGCCCTGCCCCTGCATTTGGTCTCCTACAGACTACTGAGGGGTGATCCATACCTAACCTACAAGGCATTCTCTGATCCAGCCCTAATGGAAGTATTACACATTCCCAAAATAAACAGCACTAAAATTATACAGTCTAAGGATCTAAACCTCGTCTGTGACATAAACAAAACATGTTGGAAAGACAGGTATATATCTCAGAGATAAACCCATCTCTGGAACAGACTGCCCATTCACGTGAAGCAAAGCTCTTCACTAAGCATATTCAAATGTAATTTAGATCAATGGATGGGAATTTGTAAATTCACCCTTGGCTTGTCACCTGTGTCACTTATGGACAGGGGCAACCTGTAGATGTCCTTAGGTACAGGCATATAACAAAGCCATTCAAGTCCATGGGTATTGGTAATTGACACAATTAGGGCATGAATGGCTAGGCTTAAAAAGGCTCTAGGGTAATTAGCTTAGTAACCCCCTATGATTCAACAGAAAGGAAAATGAAGTTGATGAAAGCAACAGACTCGGTCAATGACACAGATGTAAACTCATTTTATTTACTAAGCTTCTGGCCTGTTCCTATTCATACTTAACTGGTGCCTTTTCAGTTTGTACTCCTCTAGCAGTCTTTTTCCCTAGACTCCCCCTCTATCTTAAACCTCTCCACTCATGTCCTACCTTCCAACCTGTAGTTACCTGCATTGCTGATTGTTTCCTCGCTAACTTTTCTTCCTTTGTCTCTACCCACTCCGTTCACCCTGCGGGCTCACTCCGCTCCCCTACCCTACCCCCAAATCCCACCCACCCCCAGTAGCCCTACATTTCTACCTACCTAGCCACATCCCCTCACCATTTCCTCCATTCACAACCTCACCACCATTAACCAATCTTCTCCTTTCCCTCCATATTTCTTTTCTAACCACTCCCTTTCTCAACCACCATTACCTTTGCCTTGCAGTACCACACCCACTACATTTGTACTTGTAACTAGAACTTAATATCCACCTTTGCAATGTATAAACTCCCCACCCTAGTACTCCAACATACCTTACTCATGCTCTCACTTCTTCCTCCTTTAATAATAGCACACCTTATAACCTCGTACAAACACCCACTACTATCACACCTGCCCTACCCAACTAAACTATCTACCTCTTCAATTCCTACCTACCAAAACCATCACATCAACATTACTTCCACACCTAACTATCTTTTACCTAAATATCATAGGACAACCCACATAAAATATGTCCACCTAAATCCTAGAAAGCTACCCCTTCCTCAAAGTAAATATACAAACACTGCATATCTAACCCTACTACTCTCCCTAAACGATGGCGATATTCACCCAAACCCAGGTCCAATTAGCTCCTCTATAAATCAGACCTCTAACCAAAACCCCACTGCTAACCCCCTACTTAAAAAACTTAACAACTCACTCTCAATAGCTCACTTCAACATACGTAACGTTAATAACAAAACAACACAACTCCATGCTCTCTTAGAACTCTATTCCTTTGATATTATTTGTCTAACAGAAACCTGGTTAAAACCTTCAACAAAAGACACTGAAGTCATCCCTCCTGGCTACAATATCTTGCGTCTTGACAGGGTATCAAAAAAAGGTGGTGGAGTAGCTATCTTATTTAAATCTGGCCTTCAAATAACCACTTTCCACCAAAAACCTCCTCAGGACTCTAATGCTGAAATTCTTATTACCAAACTTAACTAAACTCAGTCAAATCAATCTTTATTATCTGCATCTATGTCCCCCCAGGAAATAATATTTCTACCATCGAAAACATCCTATGTTGGCTATCTCTAAACTTACCCCAAGAAACAATTATCCTAGGTGATTGAAACATTGATTGGCAATCTTGCAGCAACAAACACCCTACTAGCCATATTAATCTTTATGGGTTTTCTCAAACTATCACCTCCCCCACTAGAATAAATAAAACTAACAAAAAAGAAAGTACCTTAGATTGGATACTCACCAACAATCAACCCCATACTTATGAAACAGGAACCCTCCCTGATGATATAAGTGATCACTTATTAACTTACATTATCAGGCTCAAAGCCAACCCACCTACCCAAAACATAACTAGAACAATCAGAACCAAAAAAAACTTCAACTTGGAGCTATTTCAAAGTGAACTGAATGCATGTAACTGGTCCCCCTTAAAACACCTTTCTCTTGATGAAGCTGTCGATTTCTTTAATGCTAAGTTTCTGGCCATACTCAACTACCATGCCCCCACTTGCTCTATTAGAATTAGAACTAAGTCTGCCCCTTGGCTCTCAAAAGAAACTAAGCAAAAAATCCATCTCAGAAATAAAATCTGGAACAGATCTCGCTTAACTAAAAACACAACGGATTACCAACACTACAAACAACTGAGAAATGAGACCAAAAAAGCAATATTGACCGATAAAAAAAACTATTACCTGCAATCTCAGCAAACTCGCCAAAATAACCCACAAAAGTTCTGGGCAAACATAAATCATTTACTACAGCCAAGTAAACCTATCACACCCAACCCACAAGGCTCTGACATAAAGAATCCTAACCAAATTGCTAATGACTTTAATTCCTTTTTCACTGAAACAATTCAAACTCTAGCCAGTCAACTCTCTAGCAAAACCTCAACTATATCTAACTGCAACTTAAACCCACCTCCCCCATTTCATTTCCAGCCTGTCCCAACAACTTACATTCTCTCCCTTATCAAAAAACTCAAACCATGTACTCCCTCTGCTGACCTACTACCCGCAGAATACTTACAATTAACAGCCAAATCCATAGCCTACCCAATTTCCATACTGATCAACAGAACCATCACTGAGGGATATGTCCCTAAACTTTGGAAAGTCTCCCATATTATTCCACTTCATAAGGGTGGAAATTCTACTGAAGTCTCAAACTACCGCCCTATAGCCCTACTCTCTCCCTTATCTAAGATTATGGAAAGTTGTATACACAAGCAACTGCTTGACCATCTTCTCCGAAATAATTTGCTCTCTAATACCCAACATGGTTTCAGACCTTCCCACAGTGCCACCACTGCCCTCCTCTCCTTTACAGACACAATCAACAAAAATCGTAACCTTGACACACTTTCCTCTGCACTTTTCTTAGACCTGTCCAAGGCTTTTGACATGGTCAACCACCAAATAGTCATACACATTCTTCAATCTTTGTCACTTGACATCCAACCTATTAACTGGTTCAAGTCCTACTTAAATAACAGACATCAAGCAGTACTCTGGAACTCCACTCTATCTTCCCAGCTACCTGTTAACATTGGTGTCCCTCAAGGGTCCATACTGGGTACTCTTCTGTTTTCTTTATTTATCAATGACCTCCACCAAGTAGTTCCCCAAGCTACATGCATACAATACGCAGACGATTCTACACTAATTTTCTCAGCCACATCTGTATCAGATCTTCACTCCCTTAAACAACACATATTTAATTCTGTAGAAGAATGGTTTTCACAACGCTGTCTCCTACTTAACCCAAAAAAAACTAAACTCCTTCTCTTCACACCTTCCAGTAAATCTCCCAATATAGACTTTACAATAACATCTAAAAATGGCACACCTATATCAAAAGATCCTACTACGAAACTACTAGGCATTACCATTGACAACAACCTTAACTTCGATACCCATATAAGCAACACTTTGAAAACTATTAATAAAAAATAGGCTCTCTTTACAGAATCAAACCTTTCCTCACTCCAGAATCTAGAATAACTATTGCCTACTCCCACCTTATCTCTCCCCTTCTCTATGCCTCACCCATATTTACTAACTTGTCAAAAAAGAATCTTTTGAAATTTGAAAACTCCTACCACAACACAGCCAGATTTGCTACAGGTAACCCTTTCAGAACCCACCACTGTACTAATCTAAAGTAACTAGGCTGGCTTGAATTTCAGCAGCAACTAAAAATTAATCATCTAGCCATAGCCCATCAAATTCTATATCAACCTGACAAAACACCTATACTATCTGCTCTTATTTACCCCTACCATAACCTAAAGTCCCTAAGATCCGCACACAAACTTATTGTAAATATTGACAAAGCAAACAACAAGGCTGGAGATTCCCTTTTTTCTAACACTGTTGGAAAACACTGGAACCTGCTTCCCTCTGAACTTTCTACTATTCCCTCAAAATCTCTCTTTAAAAAGAAACGTAAGCTCTACCTCAAATCACAATGGTTGTACCCCTGTACTAATCCTGACTAACTCTAGCTCTTGACACCTGACTAAATTCTAGACCTTTAGAACCCTAAATCTACTTCATATTTACATCCACTGATCTATTTCTCCTTCTTACTATATATATATATATATATATATATATATATATATAAATAACAAAAAAGTTTTTTTTTTTTATTTTTTATTTTTTCTTTCCACATGTTATACCACTAGATGTACTCACATAACTGCTAATTTGTTCTTACTTTCCTTTATCCACAATTACTGTACATTACACTAGTATTCTCTCAGAATGTCACTCGTAACAATATTTTTGTAACAATATTTTTACCTTTTATGTTCTACTTACTGCATTTTTACACTTTATAACTATGTCACCAGTTACAATGCTTTCTTTTACTCTGTTATTTTCATGTATTTCTTTAATGTAAATTTATTTTAACTTTGGAGCTTATCTCCCCGGGCCTCTACTGAAAATGGACATATATCCAGCTAGACTAGCCCGGTCAACAAATGTACAATAAAAATAAAATAAAAAATATCAGGGTAATAGGTGAGTTTGGGGAGAAATTGCTCCAGAGAGTACTCATAGTAGTATGGAGAGAAATACATATCCCAGCTGACTGGAGAATAAACATTCTAGTGTCAGTGAACAAGAACAAAGTGGACATTTGCAGTTGTGGGAAGTATAAGGTATAAAACTCCAGTCACAATGCATGAAAGTTCTGGAGAGGGTGAATAATAAATGAATACACAGAGTAGTACAAAGAAAGATGGGAGATGAGCAGCTTGGACTTAGATCATCATACATCACAACTGACTCAATGTTTGCAGTGAGACAGATAATTGAGAAGAAGGTAGAAATGATAAGAAAAAGTCCAACTGGCCATTCCTAGACTTGGAGAAAGCATATGACAAGGTTCCAAGAATTCTGATTTGGGCAATCCTGTGATGGTTTGAAGTCCCAAAAACATTGGTAGAATTAGTGCAGACTATGTGCAAGGATCCAATAACACAAGTATGAATACTGTCCAGTCTCACAGAGAAGTTCCTAGAGGGAATGGGTGTGCATCAGGGTTCAGCTCTGAGCCTACTGCTGTCATACTAGTAACTGACCACATTAGATAGGAAGGGACCAATCAACAATGTTGCTGTATACAGATGAAGTATTACATGAGACTCTGAAGAAGAACATCAGCAAATGATAGGGGAATGGAATGCAAAGCTGATGGCATATGGATTGAAAATGAGTACTGATAAGGCAGTTGTAATGGCAGCAAATAACTGAAACCAGAAGAAGCTGAGAATTGAGATGGAAGGTGAAGTAGTTGTACAGGATAACAGCATCAAGTATCTGGGGGTTGTTTGAGGAGAAGAGAAGTCTGAATTAGGTCAAATCTAGACTCATAGGGGCTACAGCTAAGTGGCACAGAGCATCAGGGGTAGTATGTAACAGAATAATTACAAAGAAGCTGAAAGGTTAGAAGGGCAAAAACAGTCGTGATCATTACTACTGCATGTTGCAGAAACCTGGACATTGAAGGCAGAGCAGTTAAGGAAGCAAGTTTATGGAGATGAAGTACCTGAGATGGGTGGTAGGATGCACCGATTGCAGGGAAGGTCAAAGATTACAGGTTAAGGTAGTTTGAGCATTTGTACAGAAAAGCAGAAGACAATCTGGTGAAGAGGATTTGTAATAGACAAGAAGAAGGCAAGAGGAAATGAGGGCATCCAGCAAAGAGATGGAAGTATTTTGTAAGAGAAGACCTGTGAAGATCAGGCAAGACTGTACAAAAATATAGGAGAGTGACATGGAAAATGGGAAAAAGGGGGTTGATGATGATGACTATGATGATGGTGATGTTCTAGACTTTGAAAGTTAAGCTGTGTGGAATGCTGCAACCAACTGAGGGAGTTAGTAATACAGAGAGCAGTGGAATCATCAGTGTACTGCACTAATATGGCATCAAGAATCGTGGCATCCATGTCATTTACAAAGATACTGAACAGCATTAGTCCAAGTATTGAGCCTTATGATACCCCATATTATTGGATAGAAAAGTAAAAATTGCATGGAACAATTGTACTGCTGCTTGTCAATTAGATAGATAGCTTCTCAACTGGTGTATTATATACTAGATCCACATTAGCCATCCTTTGTAAAAGAAGTGTTTGAGTGATACTATCAAAGGCCTTAGGTAGGTTTAAGAGAATAACAGTGGTGCAAAGACCTTTGAGTTTTCTATGATTAGTAGTATTAAGGAAGGATAGTAGAACAGTTTTAATGGTAAATCCAGGCTAAAAACCACAAAGGATATTCTACAAAAGGGCCTTATAGAAATAAATGCTTGGTACCAGATCCATGGGCTCCAGCTTAATTCCAAGAAATGTATAGTTATCCCCTTTGGGAAAAAACATGTCCAAATGAATTACCACATAGGTGGCAGTATACTAAACACTGAAAGTGTGATGAGAGACTTAGGGACACAGGTGGACAGTGGTCTCACCTTCGATAACCACATCACCACAACAGTCAGGAAATCCTATGTGGCACACCTCATCACTAAGGGCTTTTCATCTAGAAAAAAGGAGGTCATTGTCCCACTGTATTCATCCCTCATTAGGCCCATTATAGAGTACAATGCCCCATTTGGAATATACCTCACAAGACATCTGCAACAGCTGGAAAGGCCACAGAAATACCTCACTAAAAGAATCACAGGCCTAAAGCAGATGCCCTATACTGACCATCTAAAAAACTCTAGCTATACTCTGTGGCATATCATCTACTCAGTGGTGATTTCTGCTTAACATACAAGGCCATGTCAAACCCTGAGCTGCTGGACATGCTCCACTTAAGGAAATCCCAATCCCGCAGAGCCACACGCTCCAGGGATCTAAACCTTGTCATCACAAAGAACAAAATATCCTGGAGGGATAGGTTCCCTGACCCAGAGACTACTCATACTGGAATAGACTGCCCATAAATGTCAAGCAGAGCACCTCATTGGCCCTCTTCAAAAGGAACCTTGATGATTGGATGGGAGATAGGAAATTCACCCCGGGGGGTCACGTCAACCACGCTGCTAGACAGGGGTCCAGGGAAGTAAATATTGTGGGAAGAAATATCCAGAGAATTGTGTTGGCTAGGCTTGTATAGGCCCTAGGGCCAATAGCCTAGTACCAACCTATGAACCTATGTGTTGGTGATAAAAAATTATTTATATGGTGATATAACAGCTGATTTTGTATAAATTTTCAAGAATTTTAGAGATAGGGGATAGCATGGCAAAAAAATATGAAATGAATTGTGTAGTCCTCCTTTTTGAAGAGGCATTATATAGTATTGTTTCCATAGGACTGGAACAAGATTTACTTATGAACATAAGATTCACTTACCAACATAAGTAATGGAATAGGATATGCTATTGTATTATCTGTAATTTGCAGACATTCAGATGGAAAGTCAAGAGTTACTGAAGCAGGTTTCAGCTTTTACAGCAACCTTTTTACTTGAGTGATGTTTACTTGCCGAAGGTCCAGTCTACCAGTCAGGTCTTATGAGGTGCTGCTGCTTGGTATGAAGTTACTGTTTTGCATAAAATAGTTAGCTGTGTCTATGAAACACTTGCTGAAAGTGAAAGCAATGTTAATATCACTTTGAAGAAATGGACTGTGTTTGCCCTGGCTGAGTTAAGAAGTTTATTAACATTTGCTCAGTACTGATTGAGATTATTTTGATGCTAGAAGAGTTGTTGCTTATAGAAAATCTATTTGTTTTTCTTTGTGGTCTACATAACCTGATATCCAAGTATGTTGCAATGCTGCCTAGATTGCATTGTTTTGAGAGCTTTTTTTTTGTGTTTCTAAGTTTTGTCCCTGATTGACATTAATTCCTTAATTTCTGTTGATACCCAAGTGGCAGTAATGGATTTAACATTTTCTTATCTATGGGTACAATCGATTTGAGGATATTTAGGAACGTGTGATTAAAGTAGTTGATAGTCTCATATGGGGCAGATATTTTAGAGGGTGCCATTTGCATTGCTTTAGAAATCCATTAACAGTGTTCTGATGGAAATACTTTTTGTCTCACACCTACTTAAAAATGACATTTTTATTAATTTTTTGCTGTCCCCAGATAAAAAAAAAAAAAAGAAAAACAACAATAACAACCCCCCCCCCACCAAAGGTTGGATGACTGTCAATGAGGGTGTTCGGTGAGGTACCTGAAGAGAATGCGAGTAGTTTGAGTTGCTAGTTTCCAATGAATAATGGTTTCTCTTCCAGTCCTTTCATCTGTTCTGGTAGTATCAGCTGTTATTATTTGTGTGAAACTGAAGAGGTTAACATTTGGTAAAGATGGAACATTTTTGTTATTGTCCTATTCTATGTTTACATCACTCAGAACAAGGGTATTTTTTTGTTAGAAGAGGTCTAGGATAAAATATCTTTACAGAACTATTCTTATTGTTTGGGTACGGTAATATATAAGTGACTGCTTTGTTGTGTGTATTATTATTTATAATTAAGTTAATGAGTAAGATTTCAGATGAGTCAAATGTTAGTATAGTGAAGTCAGTGTTAAGAAGTTTGAGTTGTTTTGAGTATAATATGCATAGCCCTCCACCACATTTGGTAATTCTATCTGCTCTAATGTTATATCCTGGGAAGAGTATCTCTCCATCAGATGTACTTTTCTGTTTTTTTAACCAAGCCTTTGTGATAGATAGAATATCTGGTTTATGATGATGGATACAGCTATGGAGCTCTGTTATTTTACTACTGATGCTTTGAATATTTGTGAAATATTTGTATTCCGTGAGCTGGCTGGGGGTATCATAGAGTTCAGAATTATAGGCGGTAGGCTGAGAGATATGTTCAATGTGATCTCATAGTAATAAATATAGTGCCAGTAATGAACAGTGGCACAGATGTCTTTAAATGTTTTTGTGGTATAATTCACCTTGTTTTTGCTGAAAATTTATGGAGAGAGAGAGAGAGAGAGATGGAGATATGTGAAGGTACAGTAGTTTAGATATTTTCTCTTGTACAGCTGAACATTAGGTAATAAAGAAATGTTGAGATGTTTTACTGATAGAGTTGAAGTAAGGTTGTATTATAGGGAAATAATATTGTGTAACATAAGTTAACAAGAGTGGTAAGAGTAACAGTGTAAGAGTAAGATTGTGCAGTATGAGCACTGATTTTGTACTAGTGCGAGGCACAGGCTAGTATAGCTAAGGCAGCTTGTTTGTTGGAGGACAGGAAGTATGTAAGATGTAGTTACTGGATAAATAATGGGCAAAAGGATTTGGTGGACGTGTATTCCTGCATAGAACCGTAATCCTCTGTCAGATTGCTAGGTGTACTTCTACTTCTATTCTTGTTAGAAATAGGGTGTGAACTTAGAAACTCCTCCTCTTATCACTGCATTTATACTTTTATTCCCTATACAGGTGGACTCACCTCAGGGTAAAGCAGGCTATAAGTGAGTAGGCAGCAGAACCAGTCTCTGTGCACTTATATACCATATCCCATTTCAATCATTACCTGAACAAGTGCACAAGTCCAGTATGGCCAAGGACTGTTATAGGTTTGCATAGTATTAAATTACCTAGGCTTTAAAGAAGAGTTGACTGTTTGAATACACTCAGTAGGTAGCCATTGAACTAACTCACAAAATGAAAGGGGGTATTCAATAGCCATAATGCATAGCATCCAAGAGCCTTTATAGTTTAAAGAGCTACTGTCACTTTATGCAAGCTGGCAAACTGTAAAATGGCAATACTAAGTCTATAATAAACAGGCTGTGATTGGGTTAAGGGAAACAGCTAAAAGGGCACACAGTAGAAGCTTGCACATAATATACTAAAGTAAAGTGTAGGTAACAAGTAACTTTTATGAGGAGTATTATTTTGCAAGATGAAATTATCTATGGCAATATTTTAGACACCTGAGTTTTGTTTGGTGTATTGTGTTTCAAACCTGCCTTTAAACTGTTAGCTGTTTTCTCATTCTAGCGTGAAAACAGCAATCATCAAAGATTTACTTTCATAATCCTGAAGCCTGCAATCTTTAAAATCAAAGGGGTTTTCAAATATAAATTCTTGCTGAAGGTTTTGGGCATCAGAGGGGGACTTGGCAAAAACTTCCAGTTTACAGTTGTCTGCAAACTTGATAAGCCAGAGGTCTTGGTTCACAGTATAGAGATCAGAAAAGTAAATGCTGAACAAAAGAGATTCCAGCACTGAGTCCTGAGGGACACAATTCATTACCCTCATATTCTGTAATGAGACACCTGCTACTGGGTTCTGTCTTTTAGTTAATTTGCCATCCATCTTACTACATAGATATGCATTCATAATGCATTAAGCTTATTAGCTATGCTAGCATGGGGGAGTGGTGGCAAATGCCTTGGTTAGGTCAAGGCAGTGCAGTACTTAACACATTTCACACCTGTAGATTAAATTTTTTTAACAACCACCCCAAGCAGAGATTTGTTTAACACATACCCCCTCCTCTATGACAGTTGTTTTCAGTAATAATCATGAAATGAAACAAAATAATGGCCAGAAGACAAAACAATGAAGTGTTCTTTTTATTGAACTTGGTATATATAATGATGTCAGTAAAATAAATGAAACTATTACAGTAAATACAAGTAAAAAATTACATTATCGCATTCTTGACAAAGGAAAAACGTACTCCTATAAATTGGTTTGTAGCAGTATAAAACATTACAATTTCTGTTTTTAAGCTATAATATCTGCAAATTTATGAATGACTTTGTCAGAATGTATCTTCATTGCATGTTCATGCTCAATGGACAGTATAGCCAAATTTGTCAATTTAGCTTTATTCACAGTTGATTGACGAACACCTTTAATTAGTTTTAATTTCAAGTGGACTTTCAAAGTATTAAGAAACATGTGCTGAATACTTAGCCGTGGCCCTTGACTATAGCACTCAACTGTCCAGATTTTGGCATGTCCAGATTTTCACCTCATGAAATTTGTGTTTTTCTGGCAAATCAGTGAGGATTAAACTCATTACAATACATTTGTCTTTCAGACTTCAATTCCTTCAGAAAATGCATACTAATTTAAATCCTGTTATTCTAGTAACTTTCTAAGTTTAAACTTTATAAGACCAATATTTAAAACCTGCTCCGATTGTTGGGCTTTTGTCCCCATTATTTTAGGCTGTGTCTAGATTTCTTATCCTAAGAGGTTGAGGGGTATGACCCCCAACACTGATCTTTTGAGGGACAGAGACATATGGTACCTTTTTCAATGACCAAGAAGATACTAATAATATAAATTTGTAGGGTGTGGAAAGCTCGACCCAACATTGGGGATGCAGGTGAGGCTGGAGCCTGCCCCACCACTGCAAAAAAACACTTACATTTCAGTGAGCCCATTAATCAGGGGTTTAATCTTTGGAGATTCATAGTAGAATGATTTACTGTATCCTTGTTTTAAAAAAGTCAAGAAGAATATACATTAATATTATGCTTGGCTTTGCACCACTGCTGCCTATCAGGCAGTGTAGCTGCATTGTTTGTTTTGTTTCTAGAAATATCCGATCCCTTCAGTAGTTTGTCCATGCATGTACAAGTATTTCACTGGCATCAAAATGAAACATTTCCCCCAACTATCCCTTCAGTAGTTTTTCTCATGCATGCACAAGCAACAAAATAAATAATTTCCCCCAAGACCCTTCCAGTAGTTTGTCCATGTATGCACAAGCACTAGAATGAAACATTTCCCCCCAAAAATCCCTTCAGCAGTTTGTCTATGTTTTTGTTAATAATTAATCTTTATGAAAAGGTAGTCTCAAGTGATAGCAAAAGTACCATGTTTATTTCCTGAAGAGCAAAATAAGTGATTTGACAAGCTTTGCTGTTCGTATACCACATTGTAAGACTGCCTCTTAGTGAAAACTTCAGTAGTAGTTTCAGTTAACGTTCATTCTGCTTAGACTCCTAATGTCAACACTCATTTTGTGGTTTGCAGATATGAAAGCCATATGAAGCTTTTTTTCATTTCTAGTGCCATTTATTTACCTTTAATCATCTATACCAGAGGAAATGTCATTATTTTCACTTCAGTAGATCAAATTTTTGGAAAATGAAACTTTATATGGCTGCAACCCTTTGATCAACTTTCTGAAAATTCAGTATTTTGTACAGAAAATTCGGTACAGTGGGGACTGGAGAATTTATACTTCTATCACTGTAGTGTGATGTCAGAGTTTGTGTATATAATTTGTAGGGGAAGGGGGTTGGACAGGGTGCAGGGGGGACTTGCCTCCCCTGTAAAAACACAGACTTGTGGTGTTTTTCATATTACAGAACATCAATCATATGGTCTCAAACACATGCAGTTCAACTTTCCATAATATTGATGTTATAATGTAGACCCCATTTTGGTATATATTACACCAATGTTATAATTCAGACCCTATTTTGGCATATACCCCTTTTCCAGGAACTGTGTGATGTATATATTTAGAAAAATGGCACCACAAACAAATGATAAACTGCCTTAAGGTTTAAACATTAGATTGATCTATCCCCAAATGAATAGCTTTTTATTTCAAAGTAATTTGATCTAAATGTAGTCTTTGCACAGAGTCTTTATTTCTTAGTGTTGAAACTGCTATTAAAATGATGATATCACCATAAATTACGTGTGAGTAAGGATAACATAGTATTTCGTAAGGTGAAAATAAATTATCTTTGGCAGTATTTTAGATGCCCTGAGTTCTGTTTGGTGTATTGTGTTTCAAATCTGCCTTTAAACTGTTTGTGGTTTTCTCACTAGCTTGAGAAAAGTGATGTCATCCAAGGTTTACTATCAGAATCCTGAAGCCCGCAATCTTTAAAATCATAATCCTAAGACCATAATATTGAAAGACCAAAATGCTGAAGATCACAATGTCTAAAAATCTCAAACACAGAATCCCCCAACTAATGTGAACCCAGGAATGAGTACCAACATGGGTCCTGCAGGGGGTCAAGTCCAGGAGTTCAATAACATGAACTAATGTACTGTAGGTGCACTATATTACCTGTATCATTTTAGGAACATTATTTTCTTTGTGTTGGAAGTAATGAAGAAACATAGCTATTTTGGTGACATATGGCTGCATTTAGGTATAAGCATTTTGTTGCCTTCATTTGTTTATTATCCTGCTGTAGTATTTACTTAGAACTTTCCTCCCACAACATCCACTGAAGTGGACTGATTGCCCACTACATTGTGTGGGGAGCATAGCTGGATATAAATACACTCTGATGACATTCCTGGATGCTGATCTGATAACAGTATTAACATATAGTTTTCTTGGCATGACGTTGTCCCCACTACATGCACTCAATGTCACTGGCTAGTATATGTAGAAAGGTTAATTACTGCAAATGCTGCATGCTAGGGCTTGAGTACCATTTGCTCCACATAAAGGCCATCAGTGGTAGTTGTTTTATGTAGATGAGGTTTTATAGTGCAAACAATCCCACCCCAGCAAAAACATGTGCACACAGCAACTGTCTGGCAAAACAAATCACTGGTTATGCTCAACAGATTCTGTTTGATCAAGCAAACTGATTGAGGATTGGCATAATGGTTAAGGTGTTTACTTCACAGGCACAAGGTAAAGGGTTTGATCCTCACCTTAGGGAAATTGGCTAGGCTTAAAATGGCCTGCTAGAGCAGTTAGCCTATTACTTGTCTGTGAACTGCTGTATATGGCACCATACACTGCACTATGGGTTATTAAAGTTGGTCATTATACAGCTCAATAGCATGTTGCTATGGTAGCAGAGAGGTGTTATGTGGAGTAACAGCCATATATGTAAAAGAAACCTCAATAAAACTATTTGAGCATTGTTTCATGCAGTATAGATGTAAGTGGAATAGCATGCTGTGTTGTACTATTATGCAAATAGAAGTACATGGGGTAAGTGGAATAGTATCACAGGTAATACTAGTATACAAAAAGAAATACAATATTTGCTTATCTTGAATAGAGTACAAATTCCCCTGTGCTATATTTCCTGCTGCATTCCTTAATCAAATGGGTAACGTCAGTACATTTTGTGGGGATCTGTCTGCATAACTCATTTTTCTGATATACCACTGTGCAACAGGAGCTAGCAGAAAACAAGCTAAGCATTAAGATTAACTAAGACTCCTTGCCTTGGAATAACAGACTGCCATATTTGTCCTTGTGCAAGATGCAAACTGCTTTGTATCTTGTGTAAGGGCTTCATGAATCCTAGTCTTGGCTAGTTATGTATATAGGGGATTCTTGCTTTAGCAGTAAGATAATATGGCAGCTATCTTGTATGTAATACTTTATAAAAATGGGGCTGATTTTTGCCCCATGAATAAACCTGAGATTTACTCATAGAGAGAAGAAATCCTAATTAATCTGAGCTACCTTTTTATTGAAGTATAGTCATACATTACATATTCAACACATATGCCACTGCAGCTGAAATCCCAGTTTACCATTCACATGTTGCTTACTGACTTTTTGACATCTCAGGCTATTAAAATGCAAGATCTTACCAAGAATGACTACGATACTGTACTTGATAGCTTTTATTTTGGCTTTGGTTATGGCACTACGATGGGGATACTTCGTAGAGTAAGTGCTATCTGAAAAAAAAATAGAAACAAACAGTCACATCATGAACATATTAAAAGTTACTGTAGATTTACCTACAATATATCATTCCTGCGTTAGAGTAAACTGTTCAATTTTATGCATACAAAATCCTGTATGTCATAAAATAACAAAAGGTATAACAGGCTAAAAGTATAAAGTATGAAGTTACTTCAGGCCTGAGAAACAATATACTTTCCAGAAATAAAAGCCTTGAACTAACTAATAAAAAGCACAACATAGATTAATATTATTTGCTGGTAAAAAAATCTAATAAAGTTATGTTCTTATGATGCTTGCAAAGTTTACTTTCATTTGTCTGATTTAGAAAAGCAATCATAGTTCCACCTTTAGCGTCTACAAAACAATATTTTTTGGGAAAAATTAGTTATTGCACAAAGAATTTTATCTTCCTTTCAGCTTTTCCCAGTTAGGGGTCGCCACAATAGATCACCTGTCCACTCATGATTGGCAGTGGAGTTTTATGGTGTCAAGTTGCCAGCCCGGCGCACAACCTTCCACAGAAGACACACACACACACACACACACACACACACACACACACACACACACACACACACACACACACACACACACACACACACACACACACACACCTAGGGCCAATTTAGAGTGTCCGCTCTGCCTACAGCATGTCTTTGGGATGTGGGAGGAAACCGGAGCACCTGGAGAAAACCCACATGACCACAGGGAGGATATGCAGACTCCGCACAGAAGGCACCTCAGCTGAGGACTGAACCAGAGAACATCTTGCTGTGAAGTGGCAATGCTAACTGCTGCACCACCACGGCCGCCCGCACAAATAATTATATGAAGTTATTTAAGTAGTATAAAACTTGTCTGATTGTTGATAGCAGAAAACAGTCAGCTGTTCCAGTGGAAATTTCTGTGTACAGAAAACTAATTTAGTAACCCTAACATAAAACACATCTTTAATAGAAAAGTAAAAATTATGAACTTCCTTCAAACAAGTGAAGCACACAGCACATGTAAACAGCTGTGATCAGTAAAAGGGCACCCTTATTTTATGCAACTGCTGTTTATAATGTTTTGTGCAGATTCCTCTTCAATAAAACATACCCTTAGCTCTGCGTTTAAAGTTATATAGCCCTATTGTCATGATGCCCACATCTGGTTACTTAGTCACATTGAGTGGTAGTATGAATATCATCAGGGTACACCAGCATTCCAATAAAAACTGTAAGTTTTGTTCTGTACAAAATGACAGCTCACCAAAAATGTTTGCTCGTTAAGAACCAGTTCTGTCATCATGAATAGACTGGGCACTGATGCTAGATTCAATACATTATGGGAAGCAGTACTTCTTCAAATAACAGTGACTGGAGAATAGCAACAGTCATCCCTCTGCACAAAGGGGGCCATCTACAGACCCTGGAAACCACAGACTCATAAATCTCAGTAGTCTCATATGTAAAACCATGGAAAGAATTATCATGGAAATGATCAATAATGATACAGTAAACCTCCAGACACTGGACCCAGCCCAGTTTGGTTTCGTCAAGGGCAGGTCATGCCTACTCAACCTGGTGGACATCTTTGCAAAGGTCACCAAGGCAATGGATGAGAGCAAAATGGTTCACACTGCCTACCTTGACCCGGCCAAGGTATTTGACACAATAGTCCACTCAGGCATTGTTGACAAAATCAAGAGGTTAGATACAAACCTTTATATCACCTGGTGGATAGCTAACTGGCTCACAGACAGGACCCTGAAAAATATACTTGGGGGAGTCCACCTCTACAAAGAGGACAGTCACAAGGGGGGCTCCCTCAGGGATTGGTCTTGGGACAACTCCTTTTTGGCATTTATTTCTCTGAAGTTAAGGCCAGTGTCAATGGCCTCTGACTGACTAAATTGGAAGATGATTGCAAATTAGGAGCTGTCATTGAATCCCACACCAACACAAATGTTCTCCAGGTAGGGCTGACACAGACAAACAACTGGTGTCAGAGCCATGGACTAAAATGAAATGCCAAGAAATGTATAATAATATCCTTCAGGAAGTCATCCGCCCCTGGAGGGTGGCCTAATGGTTAAGGTGTTTGACTTACAAACACAAGGTACAGGGTTTAAATCTCACAGGGGATAACTGGCTAGGCTTAAAATGGCTCGAAAGGGCAGTTAGCCTAGTACTAGCCTATGAACCTATGAACCTATGGTAACTATAATATTGATAACACACTCCTTAGGGCTCATCCAGTAGTCATGGACTTAGGGACACACATAGACAATAATCAATCCTTTGTCCATCACATGTCTATAGTAGTGAGGAAATCATTCTATGTTGTGCAACCTATAAACAAAGGTATGGTAATCTAGGTCTCAGTAAGTCATTGTTCCACTGTATTTGGCATTCATCAGACCTATCATTGAGCACAATTCCCCCCTTTGTTATGTACCTAACTAAGTATATCCAACAAATGGAATATCCACAGAGGTTCCTCAGTAAAAGAATATAGGGTGTAAGTAACATGTCCTCTGCAACTGCCTCACAGCCCTATCCCTGTATTCTGTCTCTTACAGGCTATCGAGGGGAGCTCTATGCCTGGCATACAAGGCATTATCAAACCACACTCTGATGGATCTCCTGCATATCCTCAAAATAAACAGCACTAGAATTAGCCATTCTAAAGACTTAAGCCTTACCTGTGATATAAATAGGACCTGCTGGAGAGATAGTTATGTATCCCAGAGGCTACCCCGTCTCTGGAACAGGCTCTCCATTCATTGCGTCCCTAACCCAATTCAAGTATAACTTGGAAAACTGGATGGGGAAAGGAAAATGTAATATGTAAATATGAAGGTGGAAGTGAGGTGGATAACCTGGGCCGACATCAAGGAAGTCAATGATAAATTAGGATGCATGTGTACAGTACACAGGGTGGTGTCAAAGCCAACCCAAAATACATTTAAACAAATGGTAAATGTATGTCACATGGGCAGACTATAATGCTGATGTCCACAAAAATGGCATGTATAAATCACACATACAGAATAATGTGCGATCAAGTAACATCAACAAGCATAGGTAAGCAAGCTAAGAATTTTAATCACATATGTATATTCTGTCATTCCAGTTTTGAATAAACAACCACAGGTGGATGTCATGCGCCCTGCTTATTACTGAGCAGAGGACACTCCTGTGAGCATCATTGCAACACATAAACAATGTCAGGGAATGCCCACATGCCAAAGGATTTATTTATTTATTTATTTTATTTATTTATTAACATTCAATTAACAGGAAAGTCGAACTAGGTAGAAGCCCATTTTCAACAGAAGCATGGGGAGAAAATTTCCAAATTATTACAAAGTATTTTAAGAATGATAATTTTACAATCTTTAAAATAAAGCAAAAGCATTTGCAGTTCAAATAATTATATCAAATTAGAGATAAGTACATTGCTTAAGAATCAATACAAGGTATATGGCAATCATTTCATATTTAGAGAAATTTTAGACAGTTTGTAGAGAAATTAAAGGTAAGTTAGTCTAATACAAATAGGAATTGCAATATGAAGTGAGGGAAAATAGGCTTATGGTATATTTAGATAGAAAGCAAGGGAAGAGAGTTAGATAGCAGTAAGAAAGTAAGTGAAGAAGGGAGAGTAAGGAGGTATAAGGAATGAAAAAGTGCTTGTTTACATGGTGTTCCAGTATGGCTTGGACTATGTGCAGAGACATGTACAATCATCAGTTAATGTGCAAAATATTGCTGGAAGGTGTGAACTTATGTGAATAAGGAATGGATGTGGAAATGTAACACAGAGCAAACACGGCATAATGTACTGTGACTGAATAAATTATCCTTACCATGGTGTATACATTAATGTTAAACTGGTGTTCAGTACAGTCAGAAAAGGAGGACTGCCCATAGATATGGCATGCCAGTATATGACCCACATGACATCATCATTGCCAACACATGGCACACAACAACTCATCATGCCAGTGGGACAGCATGACAACTGCCATCCAAAACACATGGGAAATGACATGTCCTTTTGTTGCATATACATGATATGCAACAGGAGGACATGCACGTGCAACAAAGAGGGAGTGAGGGTGGCAGGGATGGCATAATGGTTAAGGTGATTACCTTATTAACAGAAGGTGCAGGGTTTGATTCTCACGTGGGGTAATCAGCTAGGCTTAAAATGGCCCACAAGGGCAGTTAGCCTAGTACTAACCTATGAACCTAAAAGGACATGTCATTGTAATGCACATACATGCTATGATAATACAGAAATCCTAATCATACCACAATGGTAGTGCACAAGTAACTGATTTGTCTGCAGTTAAAAGCATTCTGTATCTTTACAAATCTTTATCTGTTTGTGCTTTCTCTAGTGCTAATGTCTGTAGGCTATTGTCTCTACCCGCCCTCGTCCCTACCCGCCCTCCCAGTTGGTGTCTTGCTCTTATACTTGGTGGCTTTGCAGTTGCCCGCCCCTACTGTAAATCTGATCTGTGACACTCCTCCAAGTCTAGTGTCATTAGCTCATTGCCTTAATATTGCTACAACTCAGGTGCTCTAGGTTGCACTGCATCTGAAGTGTTTGTGTGTTTTAGCTGCTTTTCTGTATATATAGACTTCCCTGCTTCTTTAACTAAATAAGCTCTGCAAAGGTGTTTTATTGCATTCCGGCCTGTATTTTTGAGTGTTTTGCACTTTTAAAGTTTGTTTTTGCTTAGTTTAACTGGCAGGCTACACACTCAAGTGTGCTAGCCGAATTAAAGCATTTACTGTGTTTCTGTACCTAATTTCTGCTACTATGTAAAAAAAAAAAAAAATTCCTTGTTTCCCGCCTATACTGAACTAGAATAGTCCAGTCTTCAGGTATTGCTGATCTCTGGGCTGTATATCCTTATTTGGATAGGAGGAAGCTTCTTTGTTCACCAGTGAGAGTGGGGAGCTCTGAGCAGCCTATCTGTCCCTTGAGGAGTGGTTCCAGCCCAGTGACCTGTAGCTTATTGGCCGTTTTGGGCCACTTCCTGTCTCTTTCTAACCCCTACTTTAAAGCCAGCTTTAGTGCGTTTTTGTGCTTGTAATTTAAAGTTTGTCCTGTTTGTTGCATTTACCTGTTGAGGCTACACACTCAAGTGCGCTAGCCTGTGTTACATATTTATTGCATTTTTCTGCTGTTTGTTTCAAAAATTATCCTTGTTTCCCATCTTTCCTGACCTAGAGTAGTCCAAATACAGGCTTTGCTGTATTCTGGACTTTTGGAAAGTTCCTGTGTTGCCCATTTCCTTTCTTGGATAAAGGGAGGCTTCTTTGTTCACCAGTGGCAGTGGGGAGCTTGGAGCAGCCTATCTATCCCTGGAGGAGTGTTCCCAGCACAAGAATCTGGTAGTTCCTGTGTTGCCCATTTCCTTTCTTGGATAAAGGGAGGCTTCTTTGTTCACCAGTGGCAGTGGGGAGCTTGGAGCAGCCTATCTATCCCTGGAGGAGTGTTCTCAACACAAGAATCTGGTAGTCTATTGGCCGTTTTGGGCCAATTTTTAGCTCTTTCAAGTCCCCCTGTATAAAACCCACTTTGGCGCGGTTTTTGCGCTTGTTACTATTCAGCCAAGCTCCTTGTGGTCCTGCAGAGTGGTGCTAGCAGCAGAGAGGCTAAAAGAGCGACTGCTAACCTGATAAAAGTGTTTGTTTTCCTGCTACTACCTGGGCGACTGTCCGATCTAGCTAAATTGCAAGTGTTTCTGCTTCGTGAACTGTTTTAAACTGTTTAAAGTTGTTTTTGCTCCTGCACTTTTAAAGTTTGTCCTGTTTGTTGCTTTTACCTGTTGAGGCTATACACTCAAGTGTGCTAGCCTGTGTTACATATTTATTGCATTTTCCTTCTGTTTGTTACAAAAAAAAATATCCTAGTTTCCCTTCTTTCCTGACCTTGAGTAGTCCAAATACAGGCTTTGCTGTATTCTGGACTTTTGGAAAGTTCCTGTGTTGCCCATTTCCTTTCTTGGATAAAGGGAGGCTTCTTTGTTCACCAGTGGCAGTGGGGAGCTTGGAGCAGCCTATCTATCCCTGGAGGAGTGTTCCCAACACAAGAATCTGGTAGTCTATTGGCCGTTTTGGGCCAATTTCTAGCTCTTTTGTCCCCCTGTATAAAACCTGCTTTAGCGCGGCTTTGTGCGATTTTGCGCATAGCGCAGCATCGGGCAGCGCCACTTAATTGGGTTTAAAACATTCTCGGCTCCACAAAGTCTGCTCTTCACTTTTTCCCTTAGAACTGATCTAGTTCTCATAATAAACACCCTATTCCCACTCTAAAGCCTGGCACTTGCTCACTAAAGCAATTATATAAGTCAGCACTAAAAAATTAAAAGCACTACACCCTCACAAACTCCCCTTGAGTACTTTGTTCCCCATTGGCCCTTTTTTCAATTATAAAGGAATTCCCAATACTATTCTAACATGTCCAAAGGTCAGTTGTCAATCTCCTCTCTGGTCCAGCTGGTGAATCTGGGAATCTTGAGGCAATGTTACAACTGCCTCATGTACACAGACAACCCTCTCCTCCTCCCAACAAATTCCAACACATGTGAGAGATGCAACCATATAGCCAAACTGGAGGCTAAGCTCTCTCAACTCAGTACTGGCATAACCAGTCAGGAGGAGAAGGAAACCACACTCACTACAATTCCAGTCTCACATAGACCTACCACGACAGCAAACCAAACACATAAACACTCAAAAACATACTCGGAGGCTCTAAATAAAAATCTGCCTAAGCAGCAGAGACCTCCAAAGCAGACACCCAAGCAACCGCTACCCCAAAACAAAACACAGGCAACACATAGCTTACAAAGCCAGTGTGCTGAACAGTCACAGCCCTTAAGACTAAACAACACACCTGATACACTTGTAATAGGTGACTATCGTCAGGCACACTGACGTCCCGCTCACCAGGCTAAACAAGGAGAAGGTCACGGTGAGCTGCCTGTCGGGCGCTAGGATTTGCCACATAACACAAGCACTCAGGTCACTCCAAGGCAAGTACAAATATGACTCAGTCATTGTCCATGCTGGTGTGAATGACCTGAGATGTGCCTCCCTGGACTACATGAAAAGAGACATAGAGGAGCTCTCTGAGCATGTAGCCCAGGCCGGTATGACCCTGACCTTGAGTAGCATCTTACCCTCACCAAGAATGATGCCACAATATGAAGACAAGATGATCAATTTCAACAATTGGCTTAAGTATTGGTGTCATTCAAAGGGGATACAATGCCTGTCTGCCTGGGATGACATGCTCGACAAGCCACGATGCTTTGCTAGGGATGGCTTGCACCTGTCACCCTGGGCTTTGGATATTGGCAAAGGCTCTTGCCACGCCATAGTGCCTTTTTAGGCAAGGCTCAAAAGACAAACCCACCTCCATAGGTATCACAAGGGATAAGAAACTAAGAGTAATGCTACTCAATGCCAGAAGTCTAAACCTCAAGATGCATGCACTCAAAACTCTCCTTAGCATGGAGAACATCGATATCTGTGCAGTAACAGAAACCTGATTCAAGGCTCCCGAGAGCACCCCAGCACTACCAGGTTATACCTCATACCATGTTTTTTGGCCCCAAAACTTGGACCAAACCACAAAAGGAGGGGGAGTATCAATATTTGTCAAAGATACCCACACCTCCAGGTTGGTGGCACAGCATGAAGCATCAGAGACTATCCATGTGCAACTAACAGTGGGTAAAACTGCCTTCCAGTTTATAGCCTGCTACAGACCACCCTTCCAAACCCAGGAACCCCACTCAGCCTTCCTGAAAACAATGGAAAATATGAAGGTCTCTCCTAACACCATTATATTGGGTGACTTCAACTACCCTAACATAGACTGGGAGCATCACTCTAGCTCCAACACCCTAGCCCAAAGGTTCCTAGAATTTATAAACTCAAATGCTATGGAACAACTTGTTGACACTCCCACAAGAGGGGAAAACATACTGGACCTGATCATCACCAACATGGGGACTCTATGCTCCAGACCAGAAGTGTATCCCTCACTGGTAAGATCAGACCATAAACTAATCTCACTAGATATTCACATCCTGACCCCAGCCCCTGCCCAGAAAACCACAGTGAAAAACTTCTCTAAAGCAAATTTCACACTCCTCAAAACCGAGGTGGAATCCTTCAAAGCCCCCGAGCCTGTGGAAAATATGGCCCAGACCGCAGAATCCTTTATAAACGCATTCTATGAACACCTTCGGGAATGCATGGATCATGCAATCCCAAATAAAACCAAGACCCAATCCTCCAAAGTTAGGCGTCCTATCTGGTGGACCCCAGCCATAAACAAACTATACAATAGAAGGAGGAAGCTACTACATGATAGAGCAATTTCCCAAAAAGGGAAGGCATCTCTGATCAGTATTAGCAAAAAACTACGGGCACTCATAAAATCGTCTAAGGCCAACTTCGAGAGAAAAATTGCACAGGACACTAAGGATAATCACAAGGCTTTCTTTAGTTATGTTAGGAACCTGGGTGGGAATTCCCAGATATGCTCAGAATTAGTGCAAAATGACAAAAAATACAACAAACCCACAGACATTGCCAACATCCTAGCTGACAGGTTCACTGCAAACTTCTCCCCCCCTTCCCCACCAAAAGGGCAAATATCTATCCCAGCAGAGTGCTGCCCCCCCTGACATCTCAGATTCTCAGGTAAGAGCTGCCCTCTCCAAAGCAAAAAACACAGCATCAATGGGACCAGATGGTGTCCCGGGCTGCATCCTACATGAACTCCAAGAAGAACTAAACCCAAACATAAAACTACTGTTCAATCTCAGCCTTACTACAGGATATGTACCCAAAGAGTGGCGTACAGCAACAGTGGTCCCTCTCCACAAAATTGGTGCCTCAACGGATCCTTGAAACTATCGCCCCATAAGCTTGACTAGCTTGGTCTGCAAAGCTATGGAAAGGATCATCATGGACCTCATAAAAAAAAATATTGGGGACCTACACACACTGGATCCTACCCAGTTCGACTTTGTTAAGGGCAGATCTTGCCTCTTAAACCTGGTTGATTTCTTTGAAACAGTCACCAAGGTCATTGACGAGGGGAAGGTGGTCCACACAGCCTACGTGGACCTTGCAAAAGCCTTTGATACAATACCCCACTTGGGCATTATAGATAAGCTCACCAGCTTAAATATAAACCCCTATGTCACTAGATGGGTTGCAAACTGGCTCAAGGAGAGAAACCACATGGTTAGAATTGCTGGAGCCATGTCAGACTCCAAACCAGTTACAAGTGGCATCCCACAAGGTTCAGTCCTGGGACCTCTCTTGTTCGGTATATATTTCTCGAAGGTAGAGGCTAACACGGAAGGACTGCGGCTGACCAAGTTCGCAGATGACTGCAAACTGGGCACCATAATAGACTCTCCAGCCGACACAAGCATCCTACAAAAGGGCCTCATAGAAACAGACAACTGGTGCCAGAGCCATGGCCTCAAGCTAAACGCCAAAAAGTGTATAGTCATCCCCTTTGGCAAAAACAAAGTGCCCAGAAATTACCACATAGGTGGTAATCCATTAAGTACGGAAGAAGTAATTAGGGACCTGGGGACCCAAGTTGATAGCAATCTCTCATTTGACAACCACGTGGCCAAAGGGGTTAGAAAATCATTTTATATAGCCCACCTAATCATGAAGGGATTCACATCTAGATCAGGGGAGGTCATTGTGCCTCTTTACTCATCCCTCATCAGGCCCATAATTGAGTACAATGCCCCTTTTGGGATGTGCCTTACCAGACACCTGCAGCAACTGGAAAGACCCCAAAAGTACCTCACCAAGAAGATCAAAGGGCTCAAACAGATGCCATATGCTGTCCGGTTAAAGAAACTCCAGCTCTACTCAGTGGCATACCGCCTGCTCAGAGGCGATCTGTGCCTGACGTATAAAGCCATGTCCAACCCGGAATTAATGGACATGCTGCACCTCAGAAAATCCAAATCCCATCGAGCTACACACTCGAGACTTGAACCTCAGCACTGAAATAAATAGGACATGCTGGAGGGACAGATTCATAACCCAGAGGCTCCCTTCACTCTGGAATAAAATCCCAGTCCAGGTTAGGCAGAGTACCTCATTGACTCTCTTCAAGAGGAATCTTGATGAGTGGATGAGAGATAGTAGGGTTACCCCGGGTGTCACTTCTGTGTCACTGTTAGACAGAGGCACTGTATACTAACCTCGAAAAAGGGCATAGCAAAATTCATTTAAAATGGGTGGCGAAAGCCAAACAAACTCTGGCTAGGCTTATAAATGCCCTAGGGCAGATAGCCTAGTATGAACCTACTAACCTATTAACCTATTAACCTATGGACATCTGTTGTCTGTCAGTTTTCCTCAGTAAACTCATTTACAGGGTAATTGACACTGGCTGTAGGTTAATTGCCACAAAGCATGGTCAGATGAATGTGGGAGGAAAGTGTAATGTATTAATAAGTGTCATACACACACAGAAACATAATTAAATGTCACATGACGATATATGCATGGTATGTTTGCACATGTAACACATATACATCACAGCTACTTGGTATGCATGCACAAGAGTGCATATACAGTCCAGTCAATTTTATTGCAATCAGCATGTTGGCAGCCTAACACAACTGGAGCACAGAGACAATATTTATGGATGTGAGGGACCTGTGTGATAGGTCTCACGAATGGTCTTCTGGGCTATCTCCCTGAGTGAGTCACACATAGCCTGTGCCATGTCCTTAAAAAATTCCCCATCATGTCCCTCATCTGTGTTTGAAACACATTGGTCACAACCTCCTGAGGATCTCCTCCCAGTAATCATCTCTGTGTTTTATTCTTGGCATCATCTCTGTGATGCAGTAGGCATGATGTCTCGTGCATGTGTGGATCCAGCTTCCTCATTATCATTATCACTGTCATCATCATCTGAGGACTCCAGCAGTGGCCCAGCATGTGTTCATTGTCTATGTCTGTTTGGCGATCATCCATGGGTCCCATGCTTTGTCAAGATGAATCGCAAAACATAATGGAAATTACATGTGCTTACCTGATACTAGCTGTCTGCATAACATACCCACAGTGACACAATGAACAGGCAAAAAGCAGTCCTCATGAAATGTTAGAATACATTATGAACATAGTCTACTGTACCACCATATGGAATGTATGTCAGCAGTCAAAATCATAGCAATAAAAACCAAATGTCTATCAGGCCGCACATTCCCATGATTATAATAGCTAACCTTAAAATGAAAGTGACATGCATTATATTTCATTTCATTCTCATTTTTTTTAATGATATGCATTAATTAACATCCTTCTGCAAATACAAACATGAGACTGAGGGTGAAGTAGCATAGATTGAAGTTCTTTTTTAAAACACAGTTCATTTGGAAAGGGTACAGATGTTAGCAAGTAGCACAATTATAATCAACACAAGTGGTGAATGGCTCCTAATGTATAGAGCACTTTCTCTGTGTCACTTTATGTATAGTTATGGACATGACCAATAACACGTATCCATCACCAATGCAAGCAATTCAGTCAAGGCTGTGCAATGACATACATAACACAGCTTACTAGTGGAACTCATGACATCACAGGCCAGCATAAGCATGGCATGCATACATAAAGCAAACACATGCAAGGTATGCTGACATTTGAATGGAATCATGCCCAACACTGCATCATGCTACATTAACGTAATTGAAATTTGACAAAATAAAAGCTTGTAAAGGTCAAGATAACATTATTATTGGGACCCGCACTGCTTAATAATATTGTCTGCCTCAGTTAACTATCTAGCTGAGTGTCTGACAGCATTTCATTACAATATGTCATTACAGTAGACTTCCTTTTATCTGGTTTCACTGGGACCAGGTTTAGGCTGGATAATCAAATGGCTGATTAATCAGAAAAAGCATACAAAATAGCATTTATAGGTTATACATCAGATAGAATAACAGGATTTGCGGTAGTATACATTTTTCTAAAGAATATGAACTCTAAAACTCAAATGTCTGTCATTATTTAGCCTAGAAGAGGGAGAAGTGCTGTTATTCTCTGTTGTCTTTTGCTAGGGATATGACATAAATTTGATGGATGGTTAAAGAGAGGCTGAATAAGGGGGAGTCTACTGTATTTCCATTCTTTTTCCCTTGCATGTGTTCCCTGAGACATTATATCTGTATGTGGATGTAAATTATAGTCACTGCATGTAATAATTCATATGAACAGCCATCAATTAACATTGTTAAAATGAAGACAACGTGAGATGATGATACTGTGGAAACTGGCAAACCATATGACAAACATCTGAGCCAGGCAGCATGGTAACTGACTGACCCCACATCAATATAGGAAATACAACAGGAACAAATAGTTATAATTTTCGATCATAAATACAGTCACAGCCTGTGGCATATAAAACTCTAGTATATGTTGGTCTGATGGTGTAGTGGTATGTTGCTGTGATTGTACTGCCAGTGTCCTGAGTTCAAGACTTGGCAGGGCTGATTATTACAGCTATGATGGTGTAGTAGTGGTATGTTGTATAAACAGTACCATATGTCTGCAACAGTATGCATCATCTAGTTACAATTAGTAGCCTGCAAAGTGCACTGTCCTGATGATACTTGCTGATTATGAAATGTTGCGAAGCAATGCCTATCTGCACAAATATCTATGAACACAGGATACAAGTATGTTGTAACAAAAAATCCCAAGGTGCTGCAAGCAGATGCAATACCAATGTTGAACTGAAGGACATGCCACTCAGTTTGCAAATGACAGTGTGAACACTGATACAGCAGCACCCATTCAGTCTGTGAATAGGCAGGCTATGCACAACAGATGAGTCATTGTGAAACATATCCACATGTACAAGCGTACCAACACATGAATTATAAACACAAGTCAAAACACTACAGACTTGCATGTAAAACATCCACCTCAAAGTATGTGTAACAGATTCAAAAATCTGACTATTTAGGATACAGCCTACATTTCAGTAGCTATCTTCAGAAAACATAGCTTGATGATAAATGATATTTCAACATATTTATATTTCAATCAGACTTTTAAGCACAGATATAATGTGATTATTTCACTTACCTTACTGATGCATGGTGAGTACTCAAACATTCTAAGCAATATACATGGCAATATAAAAAATGCAGGCCTGTAACAAGGATCAGATGCATTTTATTTAACACAAGAGAAAAAATAAGCAACATGCCTCTCTCCTTCCACTGCTCTTCAAGCCTATGTTTCAGCTTGATGCACAAGGCATGATTTCAGGTCCTGTCCTAATCGCGTGGGAAAAAAAAAAAAGAACAGCTACTAATGCTGTAGTCCTCAAATAGCAGAGGATATAACTTGCTCGGATCAGGTTGTAAAAAATTTACTTTGCAAGAACATCAGGTAATCACCATACATATTTTGCAATTTTATACACAAGCTTTTACATCTTTGAGCACAGATTGGAAGACATGAGATTTAAACTTGCAACTCTAATGTATGTCTACTATAATTCTGACAGCTACCTGCCTAACTAATCCCTTTTGCCTGCAAGTCTGTGTTGTGAATGCAATTAAAAGACCGGGGATTATGAATGTGTAAAAATGGGCAACTAATATAGATTATGGCTTTAGGATTTCAAAAAAGGAACATCTGCTGGGCATGTAGGTAAATAATTACCAAGAATGAATTCATGTCAGCACTGTGGTTACAAAGACTAACAGCAATGGAAAACCTTCATCCCTCAGTCATTGGAATAGTGGGACAGTGTCATGTATCACAGAGATTCTGTTAACAAAGACATAAAATTATTATTTATTTACATTTGAAGATGCTGTACATCAGGGACACGGAAAGGTATGTGGGAGGGCTACATTTAAAGATATTCCTTGGCAAAGTACACATCACAAATCAAATGCATACATCACCATATCACCCTGTTCTGCATTTCAGCTGTAACTCTGACCATCTGTCTCCCTCAGAACATAAGGATGAGGTGGTTGTTAAGTGAATTTAATAATGAATAACATTACACTTGATAGCACTTTTGAAAAAATCATATTCCACAAAATGTTTTGTCAGAAATATAACAGTCTGTTCCAAGCTTTACACATAACCCTGTACTTAAAAAGTTGCTGTTAACAGAATATTATAGATTACAAAGATATTCATAAGAATTTGATGAATAACTGAGTTATTCATAACCATACACAAAATATATGTTAATATCAATTAGCAGATATGTAGAGAAGAATATTCAGCAATGTGTGAAATAAACCAAGAAAACTATATATATGTATATATATATATATATATATATATATATATATATATATATATATATATATATATATATAAAATGATGTTTCCTATATGTGGATTTGAACCCACAGCATTCTAAAATACAGCCATGATGGACAGTTTCTTTACTGGCTGAGTGAACAATCAGTGTACATTTCTTCTTAACAAGCAGGTACTGTGTGTGTTTATCTATATTCCTGGAGATTATGGATGAATATAGAAACTTCTGGCACTTATTGGCCATTATAAGCTAAAGAAATAATAGCTATCAACCAATAACTAAAAACATATGTGTAATCAGTCAGACGGGCATTCCTTTTTGCTTAAACAAATGGGATTGCAGTAAGAATATTCACTTCAGTAGTAGGAAGTAAGTAAAAAAGTTATTTATGAGTTACTATTCAGATATATACACCTAAAATAGGCGATACTGTTGTAGTACAATGGATAACTATGAAATGCATAGTCATTAGTAGTCTAGGTGCTAAAGCCATCAGTGATACATGACTATAGTGGATGTGTAAAATGATGTTGTTATATGTAAGAAAACAGATGTACATCTAAAAAGTTCAGAATTATGTATATTATAACTATTAGTAAATTAATTAACAGCATGGGAATAAAACCATACTTATATGGACAGCAGTCGCCACATCTTCTTAATTATTCAGATAAGCTATTTGTCAGAACAGCTACGTAAAGGTTATAAAAGCCATGTATATGATATAATTGGGACATGGCCATATCTCTAAATTCTGTAGGAATGCTCAAGTATATGTAGCATCATGACACTTACTGTATAGATCCATTGGCTGTCTCTGCACCTCAGCGACTGTCTGGTGAAGCTTCTCTGCATCCCTCCAATGCAGACTATCATAGCAGTAGCATACCTGCACTTCATTCAGCTAGATCCCTATACGTTGTTGTTGCTCTCTTGCAATCCGGTACCAAATGTTGGTGTAAATGATGTCAAGTTCCTTCATCTGGCTGTCATCCAATGCACTAGTCCAGCACAGACAGTCAGCATCTGTGTTGTCTCCTACTCAGTCTAGCTGGACAATTGGATACATTGAAGCTTCATGGAAGTAGCCATCTTAATAATGTTGATACTCCAATAGTGAATGTACTAAAATTAGAAAAATGCTCAGTGAGGTCCCACTCAGTTCGCAGGTAGCAATGGTCTCATCTGTAAATGTATCAAAATCAGTTTTTAAAAGTGGCCATTATGCCATGTTATCAGATAACTGGAAGATAACAGGCAGGTGCTACACATGGTACCATTCATAGATACCTTTTAGGCACTTGTGCCAAACACCTTCCCATTATGCCAACCTATTGGTTAATGCACTGAATTTTGGATATGGATGTATGCCAATGGGATTCCAAAACCTGGAATTTTAATGAGCCTCATTAATTATATATGGCACAAATGGTACTTAAAGATGGATACTCATCAAGTGCTCTTACTTTGAATTATACACGAGTCTTAGGCAGCTGATAAGGTAAATTGGCACTTTCTAGCATTTCTCTTCTGGGGAATATTACCTCTGTTAACATTAGTCATTCCTAAATGTACCCACTTAGATTATTTTTCTGGAAAATGTGTGATTTAAGACAAATGCTTGTAACTTACTGGAGTGTTGTTTGATTTACCTTTATGCATACAGGTGCTGTCATCTGCATTAAGGACATGCATTACTTTCCCATACACAGTTGTATAGACAGACTTACACAGCAAAAGTGAACAGTACATAAAGATGGATTTGTTGTTACAGATATTTATTCAGTGATGGTTCCCAACACAAGACTTATAACTATTAGTTCAATATAAAAAGGATCCATATTCTCTGTGGCCTGCTTATGGATACTGAGGTTTTCCAATACTTTCTGTAAGTTATCCAATTGATAATTTGTGTAGTATTTTAAGGTCAAATGCATGCATACTCCAGTGGCATGACGCTGTAGTCTTTGGGTGTCCATTCAACAGATATGTAGTGTAAAGGGTTCTAATCACACAGACAGCCTATACAGATGTTACAAGTTATTTTGATTTTACAACTGTTATGAATGCAGGCATTGTTGTAAGTTTTTATATGTCACATTACTATATGTGATGCTTGTTATTGTATGTATGTGTTTTTATATGTCACATAAACTTTTGTACTGAACAGGAATGCATACTGCTTATGGTGACGTAAGCTGTCCACATAATCATCTGCATAACTGAGCCCTCACATGAATATGAACATGTGCATATCACAGTCTTTCAAATGGCAAACAGACCTAGGGTCAACAATTTCTTCCCACAGAAAAATGACATTATAATAGATGCTCTGTGAAAACATGAACAGAGACTTCTTGGAAGTGCACGGAATACAGTATGGAGGAATAAAGTGTGGACTGACCTCACCAATATGATTAATACAGTTGGAGTTCACAACAGATCACATAAGGTCGGACAATAACACTGCTCTAACATTATCCTCCATGCAGCCAACAGGCTACGTCAGTATGAGAGATTGAGGGATGCCACCAGTGGTGGCCCACCATTGAACCCCCAATGAAATCACACTATTTCTTGCCTCCCTGCATACTGCGGGTGGGGAGTGATGCATACCCTCGGGTGGTGTAGAAGCAGGAGTTACAGGTCAAGCATGTATGTCTTACTTTGCATGACATGGATAACTACAGAGTAATTCATCCCATACTGCTGATGCATTCATATTCATGTATTGTCATTTTGGATTTACAGTAGCAGAATTGAGTTATTCATACAGATCCGCACAGGGTGATGATGAGCATAAGTGTAATGACATGTACTTATACAATGACAGTACAGACAGAATAGTGAACCGACATGTGCAATGCTGTCATCATTAATATTCACAGGTCTTCCTACTTCTGTACAATCACTATTGCCTCAGGCTCATGTCATGGGACTGTTGTTTGCTGTCATATTGAAATTTCCCTAACATTGTACAGGTACATCCAGTGAGGGTCCAAACTATGCAGGTGCAAGTACAGACAGACTGGGTATGTTACCACAGCAGATTCATAGTTTGCAGCAATGTGTAGCAGTCTTGCGATTCATGGTACTGATGTCACTGTTTTTCTACATACGGACATCTGGCCAACGGGTACAATGTTCATGATGTGAGTATCCGCAGCCGATATTACTGTGTCATATATGTCATGCTGTCAGTATTCTGTTGCCTACATTCATGACTGTGTTGTCTTTCTCTTTCCACTGTAGGAGCCGCAGTATGACACACAAACTCAGAACACTGGGAGTCTGCCGATGGTATGATATTACTGATCTTTCATACATGTCATTGCTGTTACTCCTGTTGTTGTCCTCCATTAATACTGTGCCCTACGACCGAGTCATAGGACAGACTGCATCATCAAGTGCATAAACAACTGATATGTATATGTAAAACCTACTGCATTTTTTTAACGCTGTTTAAATGGTTCATGCTGGCAATAATTTGATTAATAATGCTGACTTTGTTTCCATACAATAGTTGAAATTCATCCCTCTTCTACCTCACATTCTTTCCATGAGGACTTGTCAGGTGTGTCATTTTTGTAATCATCACATATGTCATGTATGTTGGATATATAACCTAACTGTCAACTCCCTGTTATGTAGATTCTGTGACCCATACACAGACAAGACCTAATGATAAGTCAGTATTATCTGTAACACTGCAGTGCGATACAGGTGTCATATGTCCTTAATGATATACAACACGTGACTTAAGCACATTGTCCTGCTCTGTGTCATCTGCCTCTTCTTTTAGCACATCAACTACCTGTATCCTTCATTAGTCCATCCAGAAATCATGATGTGGGATCTGACGTGTCTTGGTAAGGTAGCATGGTCCCTGGTACATATGACAGTGACATAGTGATACAGTCTGGCCAAGCTGGTGACAGTCATGTGGATGCAGCTGTAGCCTCAGATATGGAGGGAAACTTGTCCAGCCATACTGACAAATGATCTACAATACAATATTGACACATTTTTGCACATGCTCTGGGGAATCACCTAGGAGTATGAAACTATTACCATGTCTTTTTTGCAGTGAGTGCAAGCCTCCTTTCACTTCCATGTGTGTATGTGTGTGTGTGTGTGTGTGTGGGGGGTGGGGCTGCATCATCCCTGTTAATTATTTAGTTTAACTCCAACATCACACAATCCCCAAGGAAATAGCATATTCCCCAACTCCGGACATTGTCAATCAATTTTGACAAAAGATAGTGAACCTTTCTATATATTGATATATCTATATCTAATATATACATATATATATATATATATATATATATATATATATATATATATATATATAAAATTATATATATATATATATATATCTGCATACATCTGAAAGTCCTCCAGGTGTAGCATGTCTAAGCCAATGATCACCTGGACTGCAGCTCCAGCTTTAACTCCAGGAATATTGCTGTTGACACTTATGTGTAGTAGCCACTGAGCACCTGGTCGCTTCGGGTATCCTCCCACTTGTGTGAGGAAGGACTCCTCTCACTCCAGCTAAAAGCAAAGGAAATTTTAACCAACAGTTATCAAAAAATAAAGACTGCAGCTCCAGCTTTAACTCTGGGAACCTTGCTGTTGCCACTTATGTGTAGTGTAGGTGCCTGCTTTTGTGACTACTGTTATGCTTTGCTAAAAATCTGTTGCAATCAGCTAGAGTGCATACCTCAGGTGCGGCAGCTGCAAACCTTCTTCCTCTTATTTCCCCCCACCCCTTTCATCTGTTTCACTGTTGATACATTTTGCTTAAATTATCTGTTTTATGTTAAGGTACTTAGCCACTCTCAATTGAGTCATAGCCTTCATTCGCTCTTGGTCAAAACTTATTCTCCACTAATTAAACACCAAACAAAGGTGCAAAGTCTCAAGCTGCATTTAACTTTAGCAACATGGTGTGCAGCAAACAAAGAGCAATGTGGAATACACTTGTAAAAGAGAATAAAAGCTGCCTTTGCAAGACTAGTAAGCAGCGTATAACTTCTACCTGTGGTGAACTCTTACTGATAGTTTTTCTTAGAGAAAGTTTCCAGTCCTTGAACAGGGTGTATGTATGTTTACCTTATTTCCTTTGCTACTTAGGTAGGCTTGCAGAGTGCCTTGGATTCTCCCCTGCTTCTCTTTACTCAAATTTGATTGTCCCCCCCCCACCAAGTGATTGCTCAGGTACAACACAGAAAATGTTTTAAAAGCACTGGATACCATATTTGCTCTACTTTTGCAGCTGAAAGCTCTCCAGGTGTAGCATCTCTAGTAAGTGCATGCTTACAAGGAAATAGTAGCCCAGAAAAACTGTCCCTTGTCCCACTCCCTCTCCACAAAGTTATTTCTTCATTCCCTTTCCCATACTTCTGTACGTAAATTCTCAGTATGTCCACTGTGCTAAACACTACATATACTTCTCTTTACCTTGGTGTCTTAGATGGCACTGACCTGCTGCCTACCTTAGTTCCAACATGTTTTTTTTGGCTGACTTACTGCTGCAATCTGCATCTATCAGTTCTAACTGCTCCATTTGCCCTCGTTGCACTCAGACTCACTCTGCTCCCCTACCCTACCCCCAATTCTCACCCTCCCCCATTTCACCTAAATTTATACTTAAACATAACCACACCCAACACCCAATCCTACAACATCACACCAACCAGTTTCAGAGCCCACTACATTAGTCCCTCCCTTCACTTCATCTTCCCCTCTCCAGTCAGGTAGAAGTATACACTATGCAATACTTCCAAAAAACCCTACCAAAGCACCCACTTACATTCCGCTAACATTATATCTCTCCCTACTACTTTTACTATTCATACATTATTCCCTATCTACTAGAACCTCACACACAAGCGCAACCTTAAAATGAAGCCTTTTAATACAAATCTCCTCCATATCACTACTAGCTTGACACTTATACTCCTACACTGTCTCTCCACCACCCTCTAGTCCCCATCCCTGGAAAACCTCCTCATTCTACTACCCATTGTTCACAACACCACACTATAGCTTTGACCCTGTTCTACACCACCTATATAGACTATCACACAATCAAAGCCCTTCCTCATCATCCCACATCACCAGTAGATCTGAAATATTCAAAACTTCAACACAAACTCTCCAAGCTCTTTTTACACATAATTATGCATTTAAGGTGCACAGGAGACATTCACCCCTAATCCTGGTCCACCCCCAAATGCAGTTCATTAGCCAGCGCCTCACCATCAGCACTTGCTATACTCCACCATAGATGCAAATCCTCCCTTCTTATCCTTAATATGAATGTAAGAAACATAACAAGCAAAGTCCATGACCTACATGCCCTACAGTCGTTTTACTCCCTTGACATTGTAACACTAACAGAAACATGGCTTAAACCAGATATCTGTAGCAATGAAATTACTGCCCCCGGTTACAGCATCCTATGTAAAGATAGGAAAAACAAAAAAGGAGGAGGATGTTGCTATCTCATTTAAAGATCACCTTATACTAGACCTTCTGGACCTCTCCATATCTGAATTTGATAATGCAGAATTAATATTTACTAAGTTAATAATTAACCCCCAAAAAACCTAAATATGATAGCTGGATATATTCCACTAGGCAACAATGTTGCCACACTTGAAAGTATACTACAACCCAGGGAACCTTGTTGGCTAGGCTTACATAGGCCCTTGGGCCAATTGCCTAGTACCTACCTATGAACCTATGAACCTCCATATCTCTCCCACAAGAAACTATACTAATAGGTGGCTTTAATATTGATTAGCTCCTTTGTTCCTCTCCAAATCCTACATCCCATGTAACCCTTTATGGCTTCACCCAACTCATCACGTCTCCCACTAGGACTGATAAAACTTCTAAGCATCAATCCATCCTTGATTGGATTTGCTTAGCAACCCCAATCTCTCATCCCATACAGGCTGTCTCCATGACTGCCTTAGTGACCACAACTCAACCTTTCTCATAAGAAACCGCATTCATCAAAACTGCCAGCTCTCCATTCATCTAATTAGGAACAAAAACAACTTTGATCCAAACAGGTTTATCTCTGCCCTAAACAGCTGTTGCAATTGGGAACCACTCAAGCACCTTTCTCTAGAAGAAGCCATTCTCTCCTTTAACTCCACCTTCCTAAACCTACTCAACTATCATGACCCCCCCCCAGAACCATTAGAGTGAAATCCAAATACGCACCCTGACCAAGTTAAGAATCCAGATCCTTACACAGAACCAGAGATAAATTCTGGGAACAATATTGTAAAACCAAATCCCATATCACTAAACAAGCCTTCCTAGAATTCTGAAATAAAGCAAAAAAAAGTAAAATTAGACAAAAGCAACTACTATTACAACATACAGAGTAAACATAAAAATAACCCTCAAAAATTCTGGGCAGCAGTTAACAATATACTGCATTCTGGAAAAACAACCACTCCCACCCCAACAACAGCCAACGACTCTATGAGCTTAGCCACTCAATTTAATACTTACTTCACAGAATTAATTCAACAACTTGCAATGACCCAGACCGGCCCCAACCACAGCCCTCCTACCCCAACACACAACAGTTTACACCCACCCAAACACAACAACCAGTTTACACTAAACCCAGTCTCCACTAACACCATCAAAAAACTAACTAAACTTAAGTCCACTACCTTAGCTGCCGACAGTTTCCCTGCTAACTTTCCGCAAATTACAGCAATAGCAATCACATACCCTGCATCCATACTTATAAACAGGTCATTATCTGAAGCTTACGTCCCCACCATCTGGAAAATCTCCCAAATCTTACCTTTACACAAAGCAGGCAACACCACCAAATTATCGTCCAATTACAATTCTATCCCCTCTCCCAAAAATTCTGGAAAGAGTTATACACACTCAATTTATGGACTATCTCCTTATACACAAACTCCTATCTAATACTCAACATGGTTTTTGCCCCTCTCACAGCACCACCACAGCCATACTGTCCTTTACTAACTCAGTTAACCAGCATAGAAACAATGGTCAATTTGTATCAGCTATATTCCTGGACCTGCCCAAGGCCATTGACATGGTCAGCCACTCCAAACTCATCTATGTCCTCTCCTCCCTTAGCCTCAGTCATCCCACTATCATCTGGTTCCAAAGTTACCTAGCAGAATGTCAACAGGCTGTCCCCTGGCAACAAGATCTTTCACCCATTCTCCTTGTCACCTTAGGGGCTCCCCAAGGCTCCATCCTTGGTCTTCTTCTTTTTTTCTTTTTACCAGACAGCTCCATTTGTCTGTACCCCAGGCCTCAGTGGTTCAGTACACTGATAACACTACCCTGATTTGCTCAGTTTCCTCCCTCAAAGACCTCCATACCATTACTCAAGATTCCTTCTTATCCTTTGAATTCTGGTTCACTAGCTCCCAACTTATCCTAAATCCCAGAAAAACAAAACTTCTTCTCTTCTACAGAAGCAGATACACCTCCCCATCCACAACCTTCAGTATCCTCTCTAAAAATAAAACTATTATCACCCCAACAAACCTTACCAAATTAGTAGGAGTGGAAATTGACAATAACCTCAAATTTGATTTTCATGCTGCCCAGTCCATTAAAAAAGTTCACAAAAAACTAGGTCTCCTATATAGAAACAGCAGATTTCTGACAAATAACACAAATGCCACCATTGCTAGAACCTACCTCCTCTCAACTCTTCTGTATGCCTCCCCAATCTTAACCAACCTCAGCAAGACAGATTTAGCCAAACTCAAAGCCTGTTACAATGAAATCTCCAAGTTTGCCACTAATGCCTCATACAAGTCACATCACTGCTCATCACTTAAGCAGCTCAAGTGGCTTGAATTCCCTCAACTTCTTCTCTTTAATCAACTTACCTTCGCCCACAAAATACTCTATCAATCAGAAGCCCCCCCCCTGCGCTCAAAGATCTCATTAAGCCATATTCCTCTTCAGACCCCTTCGCTCCAGTAACAAATTACTTCTACACACCACCAAAACTATTGATTCAGCAGGCAAATCACTTTTTTCCAACTACGTCTCCAAACACTGAATAATTTACCTAACTCACTAGGAGCTAACTCCTCAATACTTCAAATTTAAAAAACTCCTAAAAACGCACCTTTCTAACACCTGGCTCTGTACCTGCAAATGCCCCTGGATAACCTATTCCTCCTTTTTCACACTATTATCATTATTCTTACTCTATTAGCATGATCTACCACTAATGGTAGTTTCACTTTAACTGTACATAATCATTTGGATATAGCCACCAAATATAAACAACCATTTTTTATGTAAATTACTGTTGCTCTACTTATTGAGTCTAAAACCACAATCTTGTATGTTTTTGCTTTTCACTTGGCTGTATTTGTTTCTCTAGTGTATGTATTTGTTACTCTTGGAGCTTTTCTCCCCGGGCCTCCACTGAAAAAGGACCTGTGTCCAGTTGGACTTTCCCTGTAAACAAAAGTAAAATACATAAAATAAATAAATAAAATATAATATTAAAACAGCAGTAATACAGTGCTTGATCAAATGCAAAAAAGCAATCTGGCATTAAAAACAATGAATTGGTTTTCAGTCAACTCAACCAATGATAAACGATACTGCACCCACACACACCCACACACACTTATCTATAAAGGTTTCTCACCAGAAGAATTCAGGGCATAAATACCTTGGCCAACACTGATTGCATAAAGGTTCAGTCTCTGTATTTAGTCTTCTACAGACTGTTGAGATGGGATCTTTGCCTGGCTTATTGGGCTTCCTCAGACCTAGCCCTCATGGATCTGTTGCCCATGCTCAAAGCAAACAGTACTAGAGACACTAAATCCAGGGATCTGAACTTTGCTTGTGACATGAACAGAATGTGTTGAAGAGACAGACATGTGTCCAAAGGATCTCCGCACTATGGAATAGGCTCCTCATCCATGTAAAACAGAGTTCATCCTTGACACTGTTCAAACAAAATCTTGACAATTGCATGGGAAGTTGTAAATGTAATCCTGGCCATCAGTAAGAAAAACACTATCCTAACACCCCATCTAAAAATCCTTAGTTGCCTTCCTGCTGGTATGCCCCCCCCATATAGATGACCATGGTATTTAGGACCCAAATGGTTTGGGGTATACGGCTAGGCTTGTAAGGGCCCATAGTAAAGTATATTTTATGCCTGGGGTAAACACACGTACCCACATACACCACCCTGCTGCTTATATATACTAATTCTAAGATGGCACTGCAGTGGGAAAGGGTAGCTTCCCAAAAGCCACTCTACTGCTACTGCCCCAAAAAAAGATACTAGCATGTACCTCTCAGCTGTGACTGAATTTACTTTATGTTCCTGATTTTATCTCAAATGTTTTTTTATGTCCCTCAAAAACAGTTTTATTTTTTGGGAAATCAGTTATGAGTACAGTCAGCAAATAATTCCTCACAGTAGAGTTTCATGCCTCTTATTTTTCAGGAAATATACATTGATGCAACACCTACTAATATATTAATTTATTAAATAAATGAAAAAATATATTAAAAAAATTGTCCTTGATTTTGGCCCTCTATCTCCTCAGTACTTTTGATTTTGTAAAAAATTCCTGAACAAAGAAGTTCAGAGATATGTACTAGTTACTCATCATAAATACTTTCAACCAGATGCATATTTATAGTGTGGTGATGGGGCAGTATTGGGAGAGGGTAATGGTCAGTTGCCGAAGGAGCTTTATTACAGTGCTGACGATCAGAAATGAAAGTCATTACTGTAATTGGTATCAGGGCTTCAACACTTACCAGATGGGATTGATGTGGTAACTTTAGCAAAGCACTTGCTACAAAGCATATTTATGTTTGTACCAAGTGTTTTGCTACAATTTATTTATTTATTTTTTTGCACTGCAACTTAAGAGTTGAGGAGCACAGATTAGGGAGAATGTACCTTCCTCCTCAGAAGAGGACTGGCACATTAAGAAGAGAAGTGCTTTTGTTTTGCTTCTCATCATAGAGAAGTTGAGAAATGTCAGATCAGAGAATGCCACCAGGCAGTAGATGTGCAAGCAGTGGCTCTGATGGCAACCAACATGTTTGACATTCCAAACATTAAGCAAACAAGCCAGCAATGAAAATATTCAATAGTATGAATATTCAAACACACACATACACGCATACACGCACACATGCACACGGGCACACGGGCACATGCTCACACACACACACACACACACACACACACACACACACACACACATACACACACACACACACACACACACACACACAAAATGTATGACTGTTTCATGAATCAATAAACACTTACATGAGTGAACTTCTAAACACTGATCACTTTAGAGTAAACACACAAAAAAATTAATAATTATTGCTTTCTATTTTTTGGCAAAGGGGGCAAGCCTCCCTGTGCCATGACATACCCTTATAATTATATATATTAACTTCTCTGAAATTGTACAACAGTATGGTAAGGGCAAATTCCCTTACCTTGCTGTACCATGATCCCATTCATGACTGGCAGAAACTCCATCAGGAAAAACATTTACTCACGTGACAGTTCACTTTTTTGCAACACAAAAAAAGCATTTGCTCAAGTGAGCATTCACTCTTCCTATTGTGAGCATATAAATCTCTCTCTCTCTCTCTATATATATATATATATATATATATATATATATATATATGCCTGAAATCATAAACTAGACAGGAAGGAAAGGGAACAGACTGCTGAAAGTTGTATATAAACTATATATATTTGTAAAAGCTGTCTTCAGGGAGGAGAAAAACAATAGTACATGTAATACATAAGAAAAAATGAAACAGCTATTGCATATGCAAAGACAGAAAAGTCGAAGTGAAGCATAAAATTTTGTGCTGCAGGAGTGTTTCCACCTAAAGAAAGAAGATAAAGGGAACAGTATTTAGAACAGGCTAAAGGTATAAAAGAGGAAATGTTAACAGCCATGGCCTGCTACGTGATGTGCAACATGAATTCTGTAATGACTTTAGTACTTTTACAACCCTAGCAACTGCCACTGACATCATTTATAATAACCTGAATGAAGGCTACATCTCTGCAGGCCTTTTTATATTTATGACTAAAAATCTTTGAAACTGACAATTATGGCATTCTTAAAAAGCTTGAAAGACTAAATTTTGGAGAAAATGCTACATACTACATGACAGATCATTTCAGTTAGATGACTAGGGCCTCTGAAACTATCAATCATGGCATTCTTAAAAATTTTGCGATACTAAAGGTTGTAGAAAATATTATTCGCTGGTTTCAGAGTTATCTATCTACCAAATCATTTCAGGTTAGATGACTAGGCCTCTGAAACCATCAGTCATGACATTCTTAAAAATTTTGAGGTACTAAATTTTGGAGACAATACTACTCGCTGGTTTTAGAGTTACCTATATAACAGATCTTTTCAGGTTAGCTACGGTGGCTCTTTAACCACCTTTGGACTATTCAACGTTGGAGTCCCACAGGGGCCAGTGCTTGGGACCCTTCTGTTTTCACTCATAATCAATGACCATGACATTGAAATCCCAAACCATAAGCTAGGAATGTATGCTGATGACATGCTACTCTTACAATCCAATAAGATACATTGTAAACATGAAAGCAAGTTGCAAAAAGACTTCACTCAACTTTGCAGCTAGTCTCTATCTAACATCCTAGTAATTAATCACAAAAAAAAAAAAAAAAAAAAAAAACGATGTCAAGATATTAATCACTAGCAGCCACAGGAACACTAAAGGCTCGTAATGGTAAAAGAAGAAAATAATAAAGGATACAAAAACCCAATCAGGCCACCATGGCATAAAATTATTAAAACTTTAATGTTAAACACACACAAGGATACACGCTTTCAAGGGTCTATATTACCTTATCGAAAGCCGATAAGAGCAAATGCTGTTTGATCGCCCTGTAAATATTGAAAGCACTACATAGCAAAGACACTGAACAGCAATTTTTTCCCAGGAAAAAAAAAATCTCTGGGCTGTTTTTGAGAGTTTGCCATTTCCTCCACTGTGGTGCGATCTCAGAGTTGATATATTCAAGTAGGGGTGTATTGGGGGGGACATCCCCCCACTTTATGTTGTATTTTCATTTTTTTTTTTTTTTTGTGGAACAGTGATTTTTTTTCCCTGGGTTCGATCAAAGAGCGTTCACTCTTATTAGCTTATGATAAGGTAATATAGTCCCACTTTCAAGCAAAACTGCTCTTCATCAGATCCATAAACTAAAACCTCTAGATTTGTTTAAAAAGGCATTCCCAACCAATCAGAGTCAAGTATTCGGTTTATGCTTCCTAAATGCCGGTTTTAAAGGCAAAACACTATTTAGTCCAGGAGGCTAATCTGCTTGTAAGTCGGCTAGCCATTTAAGTTTACTGAACTCATTGCCCTGGTACAAATCCCCTCCTCTTATATACTCTTTCTGTATGTAAATTACCATACATTTAAAGGAATGCATAGTGTTCAATAAAGTATGCTGTGCTAAAGCATTGTGTTTGTCTTTGTTGTAAGTATCCCTTATATGCTGTAATATTCTTTCTTTAAACATCTGATTGGCTCTGCCTACACTTTTGTCATCAGCTGTTTTTATATGAAACAAAATTGCAGGAACTGAAGACATGGAAGCTGCAAAGAGACTACCGAGATTTCATAAATGGGAACATATTTGTATGGCCCAAGAATTATATGAGTAAAAGGAGGGGCCAAGCAGTAAATACTGATGTTCAGGAGGAGCCAATTACAATAGTTATGTCAGTTAACAATGAGACTGCTAATACTGAGAGAGAAAAAGTTAACTGCGTTGTGAATACTTCAAGTTTTAATTCACAAACTGATACGGTTAATTAACAATCAGACTCTGATTGGTTGGGAATGCCTTTTTAAACAAATCTAAAGGTTTTAGTTTATGGATATGATGAAGAGCAGCTTTGCTTGAAAGTGCTTATACATGTGTATGTTTAACATTAAAGTTTTAATAGTTTTATGCCATGGTGGCCTGAGTGGGTTTTTGTATCCTTTATTTTCTTCTTCTACCATTACAGGCCTTTAGTGTTTCTGTGGCTGCTGGTGATTGCATTGTGAATCCTTCAAGTTTTAATTCACAAACTGCTACAGTTAATGAACAAAGGGAGGTTATAATTAATACTATAATTTCCACTCCACAAGATGAAACAGCTGTATCAAATGAACTTTGTGAAACAACAACTAGTACAGTGGATAGAACACAATTTCTTATGTTAGAGGCAAGACCTAAAGTTAAACCAGTAATTGGTTTGGGTTTGCCTACACTTCCAGCTCCCATGAAAGTCAGGAACCCAATACAAAGAGTAAGGTCACCCAGCAGTGGAAGAAAGCACAGAAAGCTTACAACTTAAAAAGTGAAGCCCAATCTACTATAGTTTTGAATCTTTCTGATGTAACGCTGAGTGATAACCAGATGAAGGTGTTAAATAAAAGGTTAACCTATATCCCTACCTGAACCACCAAACTGCATGAGATTTTAATAGATTTAGGGATGTTTGGTCGAAATGTATGCTTAAAAAGGATGTTTGGTACAGTTAATAAGGCAAAAGTGATGGAACTAAAAAGACTAATCCCGGGATCATTAAACGTTTTATTCTGTGCAGGAACAGTGTAGCCACTCCTGTACAGAATATGGCCACTGAGTGATTCAGCAAACATCTGATCTGATGTGCACAAGCCTGCCGACACTGTTCCTGCATGGAAAGCCATATGGAATGTGAATTACCTAATTTGCTGGTAAAAAACATGCGTATGAGGTAAATTAGCGATTCAGGAAGCAGGCAGGCATCCGTGCAGAAACAGTGCTAATTGCAGAAATGTGTTTGGTTACTAATCGAACACATTTCTGCAAATAGCAAAATGAAGACATGACAGCTCAAATAAAAGCATGTATTATAAACTTTAGTCATGCCAATGGCCAAATATATGGTCACTGGCACTGGAATAAGTTTAATTTAATAAAAAATCAAAATATTTCTTTTGGCTGATCTTGGCGTTTTAAGCATAGGGCAGCGGTGCACAAAATGGATCATTCCAAAAAAGAAAATGTAGAAACTCAATTTTAGGGGAAATCTGCATTTTGCCATTATAGTCAGTGGCATGCAGAATCAAAACTTTACCAGGGAACAGTGGTTGTTAAGGAGAATGGTCTGGGGTAGTGCAGTAACTATGGACTAAGGCAGTGGGATATGCAAATGAGGGGAAATTTACTGACTCACAAAATATTCTAATTCCACACACTGCACCTAACCATGTAGGTGCTAGAACAGGAGAGTGTATACAGGATGAGCAGTTAACATGAAAAGGGTGTGTGTCATGCTTGCTGTAATTACATTGGAACTCCATTGCCCGGGTTTGCGCTTAGCTAAACACAGCTAAGCAAGGGGGTGTATCTGAGGCTGTAATGTCTTGCACCATGAATTGAAGAGCGTGTTTACATCCAGGGAGGGCCATTTCTGCTAAAATGTGTTTACCTTAGCTAAATGAGTATACATGGTGTGCACTGGGACTTAAAAAAAATGAAAATAGCACTGCCTACATTTAGGCAGTGGGTTTGCACACTGCACCTCAGGGCTTAAAAGAGGTGGAGATGGGAAGGGAGAAAAGGGAAAAAAGAGAAATAGCAAAATACAGCCACTCAAACACAAGTAAAAAAGCTGGCAGGTAGAATGTCTCAAAGTCAGCCAATCAAACAGGCAGCATCTGCAGCACACCACTATAAACTATGCAAACACCTTCCAGTCTGTTTTTTCCCACAAACTCTGCACCATAGGTGTACACATATGAGGGAATTTTAACTGACAAAACTAGCAAAAAATGTTAGGGGCTGCTGTCACATTGATCTATCAGTATGTGCAAGAGGCCGAGGGCACTGAGGAGGATAATGCTGACAACCAATTCAGAACAAGGAGGAGGAGAAGAGTGTTCTGACTCAGGGTAACCTACCAAGGGCTACATGATCTGGAGATAGTAGAGAGCTACAGGGTGGACAGGCACATACTTCAGCAACTTGCTGAGCTGTGCTGGCCTCACTTCAGACCCAGAACCAACAGAGAGGAACCCATCCCAGTCGATACCAAGGTATGTGTAGCCTTAAAAATACTAGCTACATGTACTTTCCAAAGACAAACTGGGGATATCATGGGGGTCTCACAGGCATCTGCATCTGGGATACTCCCGTTCCTGGATGGCATGCGCCCACATGCCACTGAGCACATTTACTTCCCCAGCACCAATGAGGAGAAGACCAGCAATATGCATCTCTTCCACCATGTAGCAGAATACCTGTAGGTACTAGGTGCTATATACTGCACACACATCCAAATCAAAGCACCACCCGGTGACCAGGGTAGGGTCTACCTAAACCACAAGGGGTTCTACTCCATCAACTGCCAGGTAGTGTGCGATGTCCAGGGCATTATCATGAATGTGTATGCTGGCAGCCCTGAAAGCTATCATGACTCCCACATCTGGAATTCGTTCACAGCTGTACAAGGCATTTGCCAGTGGGGACATCCCATACAGCCATCTGCTGAAGGATGCTGGCTATGCACTGGAGCCATGGCTGATGACACCCATCAGAAATACACACACACCCACACAAGAATGCCATAATAAGGCACATGCACAAACCAGGATCATTATAGAGCATGTGTTTGGAATGCTCAAGTCATGGTTCCACTGCCTTGACATATCTAGTGGAGCTTTGCAGTACTCTCCAGACACATGTTCACACATGTTCATAGTATGTGCCATGCTATACAATATGATCCTGTGAAAACAGCTGCAGCGGGAACAAAATGGGGAAGGGCCACACAGCCTCCCACCATTGCCAAGGTCTCCACAGACACAGAGAAACTCAGAGGAGGAACATCCTGAGCCTGCCCCTGAAGGCAGATGGAGGCATGCCCAGTATGCCCTGTCCTTGGCAAAGCGGCAATGCATAGCACATACACTGACACTGTATGGATGCCAAACATCACACCACCTATACCTTACCATGTATAGGCAGTGTACTGCGTGCATCCGACATAGTCAGCCCTTAAGCACCACCCTCAAAACTGCCTCAGGCACAAGGTAAGTCAGTCTCCTTAACAATAAATGAATGGAGTAGAATGTTATGATAGCATAACTATGACATTGATGAAAGCATGCAAGAGAATGGGGTGGCTTATAGGGATAGCAGCAGACAACTGACAGCTCTGTGGGACAGCAGAAAGTTTATTCCCAGTACTGGCCTACCCACACTATGCAGTACCACCCTAGTTTACAAATGCCACTGCAGTATATGTGGTGAGCCAAACAACTGGGGGGGTCATAGATCACATGCATGGCTGTCAAAGTGAGGGTCTAATACCCACCAACCAGCCTCATCCAGCAGATCAGCTGTAGAAACACATACAGAAATGTCTGATAAAGGCCCCCACATGGCGACATACATGAAATCCCCACCTACAGACTTTTACACAGTAATATCACAGCAGGTCTGGCAGTGGCAGTATGGCTCTGAAAGGTAAGAAGTCTGAAATTATAAATGCTTTGTCTGAACAATCTCCCTGTGGTTGATACTGTTATGCCTATAGTCTCAAAGATAGGGCACAGCACTATACTAAATGTGACCAAAATGTTAAGCAAATATCAGCACAGTCTCTGCAAATGTGTATTATATATAGATGTGTCACCCCCCATAGTCCCATAGAAATGCAATAACATGTCCCTAGACTTAAGCATGGAATGTCTGAGGGGTATGAAGTCTGAAACTGCAATATCAAGCGTCAGTAATATCTGACTTCAACCCTGAGTGACTTGCAAAATACTTTTCCATGAAAACCACACTCATTTGGGTAACCAACCAGATATATGAGTCATGCATCTGGACATTCTATGATACTCTGTACAGTCGACAGGCAGGGCTAGCAGTCTAAACATGGGAATGCACTCATTGCAGGCAGTCCTTACCCTGGAAGATGATGACATGTCTGCACCCACAGAACTCTGGCCCACAGCCATGGGGAGTAACACACCCTTCCCTGATCACTCATCCTATGCAACATCCTGACCCCAAAATGTGGCCATCCAAGCAAAATGAGGTGGACCATACATATATGTGAGAAACACACACATCTCCAGGCTGGCCAAACAGTCCGACACACAGAAGACCCTCCAAGAGAAGACCCCTATGCAAAGTACTGGTAGCTATAGGCCAACATATCTGACCCAAGACAGCCCCCACATATCTTATCCCCTACAAATCTATCTGGAGTTTGCCTTTCACGCTGATCTTGCCTGACTTATATTACCCAACTGTGGACTGAAAATCAGACCAGGCCAGAACAGAAATGCTCAGAGATTCCACCATTGTAAAATATCAAGGTGCTGGACCGTTTCCACAGCTCCAGCAGTCAATTGCTCATAGGCACACCTCTCAACAGGCTACATTGTACAAGAATGTGTAGCATTTGGCCCGTAATATTGGTGTGTGCATCATCCATCCTGTATTCCTCTGGTAAATCACTGTGATAATCTGAGGAGGTATTTCATGAGGTACTGAAACAATACATGACAGTGTCAAGTATCATATATGTCAGATTTCTGCTAAAACAAACCCTGTAACCCTAGCAATCCATACATTACTGAGAGAAATAATCACAATCACTGTATGGTCCTTTGTCTCCCCATTTGATAGACTATCTCAAGATATCCTGCACCAACAGGTTGAGAGGTATGGCTGTAGCACAAAACAAACCATTCTACAGTACAACAATTACACAAAAATCAATGGAGGAAACAGAAAAAATTCAGTTGTACTTTCATACCTTGCTCCCAAGGTACGAAAGTACAACTTAGTTTTTTTTGTTTCCTCCATTGCTTTTTGTGACTTTGCAACAGTTTTGCTTTGTGTTTTGACCTACAGCACAACAATCCCTGGAATGGAGTCCCACATTTACTATAGAAGGTTGCACTGGGCATGCTCATACGCTTAGAGAAATATCAGTAGGATCTAGGAATTAACAGGCCTTCCCCACTCAGTGCATGTCAATAGGATCTAGGAAGTAACAGGTCTTCCCCACCCAGTGCACTTCCCATTGCCCTACTTTAGCAGTCCTAAAGATGTCTGTCACTATAGAAGTCCCTTTCATCAGGCCTCAGCTCTATAAGCTCTGTGGCATGTGTGATAACTGTGTAACACTATAGTACAAATAACTGGTTAGGTACGAGTTCTAATCTCAGTCCTGGTAAATGTAAAACTGTGTGTGTGCTTATAAATTAAAGATCTTTGGGTCCATTCAAACCCAGTACACTTCCCCTTTCCCTACTTTAGCAGTCCTGCAAATATCAGTCACCTTAGAAGTCTTTTTCTTTGGGCCTCAGCCCTATGAGCTTTGTGGCTTGTGTGATAATTGCTTACCACTGAAGTACAAATAACTAGTTAGGTAGGAGTTCTACTCTCAGTCCTGCTGAATGTAAATGTTTGTGTGTGTTTATAAGTTAAAAATTTTGGGTCCATTCAAACCTAGTACACTTTCCCTTTACCTACTTTAGTAGTCCTGCAGATATCGATCACCTTAAAAGTTCCTTTCATCAAGCATCAGCCTCATAAACTCTGTGGTGCATGTGATAACTGCATAACACTATAATAACTAGTTAGGTAGGAGTTCTAATCTCAGTCCTGGCAAATGTAAAACTGTGTGTGTGTATGTTTATAAATTAAAGACCTTTGGCTCCATTCAAACCCAGTACACTTCCCCTTTCCCTACTTTAGCAGCTCTGCAGATACCAGTCACCTTAGAAGTCCCTTTCATCAGGCCTCACCCCCATAAGCTCTGCGGCATGTGTGATAACTGTATAACACTATAGTACAAATAGCTAGTTAGGTAGGAGTTCTAATCTCAGTTCTGGCAAATGTAAAAGTGTGTGTGTGTGTGTGTGTGTGTGTGTGTGTGTGTGTGTGTGTGTGTGTGTGTGTGTGTGTGTGTGTGTGTGTGATTATAAGTTACAGATTGTGGGTCCATTCAGACCCAGTACACTTTCCAGTGTCCTACTATAGCAGTCTTGCAGATAACAGTCACATTAGAAGTCCCTTTTGTCAGGCCTCAGCCCTATAAGCTCTGTGGCATGTGTGATAACTGTGTAACACTATAGTACAAATAACTAGTTAGGTAGTAGTTCTAATCCCAGTTCTGGCAAATGTATGTGTGTTTAAGTGTGTATATGTGTAGTTCAAAGTATTTTGTGCCTCTCTCACCCAGTACATCATTCACTGCCATACTTTACAAGGGCTGGTGATGTTCCTCATCTTAGAAGTACCTTCAGACAGCCTTCACCAAATAACCTCTGTGATGCATGTGATAAATGTGTAACACTGTAGTAGCAATAAATAGGTAGGGTTTCTAATCTCAGTCCGGGCAAGTGTGTGCATGTGTGTAAGGACAGTATCCTGTCTGTAGGGGAGTTGTTGTGTTTGTGTGAGAACCATACCCATTGGGGTTGGGTTTTGCTACTTTTGCTGTTGCCCACCCAGTACATGTCTCAGTGTCCAAATTATAAGGCCCACAGTTGCCATCCACTGTAAAGGGACCTGTAGCACTCTGCAGCCCTATAAGCATTGTGCCATGTGCAATAGCTATGTAACAATATGGAATAGATAACAAGATAGGCTGCCCATCTAATCCTTGGATATCACTCCCCACTCAGGAATCATACACAAACACACTCAGGTAGGCAGCAACCCCTACATCAGTAGGTGGACTGCAAAACAGCTCACAGATAGAATCCACAGTGTAAAAGTAGCAGACTCCATGTCAGACTGATGAACAGTCACAAGTGGAATCCCACAGGCTGTGGACCTGGGTCCCCTCATGTTTGGGATCCACACCTCTGAGGACCAGCCCAATACAAAGGTGCCCTGGCTGATAATGTTTACAGATGACTATAAGGAGGGTGCTATTATTACCCTCCCACGTGAGGTTGACATCCTTCACAAAGGCCTTTCTGAGACCTATGACTGTTGTCAGAACCCTGGACATAAGCTCAATGCCAGATGATGTGCCGCAATCCCCTTTGGGTACGACATGGTTCCCATAAAGTAATACATTGATGGTAGTCCACTGAGCACTGGTGTTGGTATAACAGAACTGGGAACACACATTGCCAGTGAGCTCTATAGTGGCCACCACAGTGCCACTGTCTTCCAAAAGTCCTTCCATGTGTCACTTCTCCTGACTAAGGGTGTTGAATCCAAGAAGTAAAAGGACAGTGTTTCTCTGTACACTCCCCTCAGTAGGTCATTCAATGTGTGCTATGGCTCATTTGCCATGTACCCAACTGGACATCAGCAACAACAGGAGAGGCTGCAATTGCACCTTACAAAGAGGATCTTAGGTACTACATGCTTGCCCCATACGGACAGACTCCAGCAACTGCAATGAATCTCTGTCTCATATTGGCTACTTAGGTGCGATCTCTGACTGATATACACAGCCTTGTCTGACCCAACCCTGTCATGGAATGCTATGTTCGAGGAAAACAATCTGTCCACATGACATGCCCCAGATACCTCAACCCCATCCTCACAATCAACAGGACATGCTGGAGGGACAGGTTCACCACACAGAGACTGGCCATGCTATGGAATAGATGCCACATACATGTCAGGCTGAGGACATCACTGGGCCTCTTCAAGAGAAATCAGGAGAAGTGGATGGGGAATAGAATACTCACCCTGGGGATCACTCCAGTGACTATACTCAGTAGACACAATGGGGATTATTGTCAGGTGGCATGATGCCAGTGTATTCCCATGGGCTAGCCTTATAAAGCCTCCATGGCCATTTGCCGCGCACACACATATGAATATTTGAACCTATGGATCTCAGTACTGTCAAATGTGTGTGTGTGCATTAGTATATATAAAAGTGTGAGTGTGTAAACGTGGTTGAAATTAGTTAGTGGCCCGTCTCACCCAGTACAACTACCCTTGCCATACCTTATAAGTGCTGTAGATGTAATGCACTATATAGGTACCTTGGGACACTCCACAACCTATAAGCTCTGTAGTGTGCGTGATAACTCCATAATACTATAATAGCAATAACCACATCGCTAGGGGTTTTAATAGGAGTCCTGGCAAGTGTGTGTGTGTCTATTATTGTGTATAAGTATGTATATCTGTAGGTTACAGTATTTTGTGGCCTCTCTCACCCAGTCATAATCTGCAAGGCCTGGTGATGTCCCTCACCTTAGAATTACCTACAGACAAGTGTCACCCCATAACTTCAATGGCACGTGTGATAAATATGTAACATTGTACTAACAATAAATATATAGGTAGGGGTTCTAATCTCAGACCTGGCAAATGTGTGTGAGAAAAGAGTATGTTGTGTTTGTATGCAAATTACATCCATTTGATGGGCATGGTTTCATATTTTATGCCATGGTACACATAGTACACATTCCTAGGTCTACTGTATAAGGTCCGCTGTTCACATCAACCATAGTGGTATGTGTAGAAACTCTTCAGCCCTATAAGCCCTGTGAAACAGTATGGAATAGTATGGTACGAATAACAACGTAGGTTGGTATGCTAATGTTAGTACTGGCAAGTGTGTGTATGTGCATTGTTGTGTATAGCAGTGGTTGTGAGTGTGTAGACTTGTATGTGACACTATTATGAGTACTCTCACACCCAGTACAGCCACCATTGCCATACCCACAAGGCCATGTGATGTTATTCACCTTACAGGTACCTTGTAATACTCATCAAACTAGTAGTCCTGTGCCACCTGCAATAACCAGATGCAGTACTACTCCCAGATGGTGACTGCTGCCTGCTGGATCTGTATCCCTGTTGGGACCAGTCAGAATCACGTGCCCATGACCTGCTGCATCGTGGTGTGGACAGCACAGCCCTTTCAGTAGTGCTGGTGGTATTGCCAGCATGGGAACGTGATGGCGCATGGCCACATAGACCCTTAGCTGATTGTGGTGCTGCCCTACAGCCACATGGGTGCTGGCCATCATCTGCCAAATGTTCAAGCACGGATATTCCACGGTCGAGGAATGCCATCCATCCATGACCCCAGTACGCTCACAGATGGCTGCAGTGAGATCATATCGCCATGGACACCAGGGACATGCTCATCCATGACCTGCGTATATGTCTGGTATTATGTTCATTATGTGCCTGTGCACCCATGATGGCCCAAAACATGCATCTGGTGACTGCTGCTGTGGCACTTGCAACAGGGGCATGACAGGCTGCAATCATCCTCTGAGCACCCCTGCCCATCTGCCTGTGTGGGACCTTGCCAGCACTCTGGCTATGGCTAGTCCCTGCACCCTCACTAGCCATAGTCACCACAGTAGCCTGTTCCATGCTACCACCTGCCAACTGTCTATTATCTGTGGCTACTGGTGACTGGGTATGTGTGGGCATTGTGACTGTTTGCCAGGATGGGGTGGACAATAGTGGGATGCCAACCAATGGCACAGTATCAGCCCCTGACAACCCCACCTGTGCCTCAATATGAATATCATCATGGTCAGAGTCTACAGAGACACTGGCATCAGTATCAGAGTGGGAGGGACTGCAGTCACCATGTCCACCTATGAGAGAAAAACAACATATGTAAATTACTACTGGCACTATAAGGTTTGCTGGTATACACACACACACACACACACACACACACACACACACACACACACACACACACACACGCGCACAGACACACACACAGACACACACAGACACACAGACAGGTGAGGTGCTTCAAAGGCATTACGCAGACCTCACATTAGCCGACTGGGGGCATTCTCGACACCCAGTCAGACAGTAACATACACACTCTGGATGGACCCTCAACATCATGCAGTGCAGCACTTTCCAATTACTGTTACTACTAATATACATCTCTGGGATACGCGAGTGGTGTTAGTAGGTGACGGCCCTTCACCTAGCACACACTGCAACCATGTAAATTATTGCTGTTCATCTGTATAGCACTGTGGCAAGTCCTACAGAACATACCCCCCCCCCAACTGTACAGGGTTTTGCTGAATGTCTACATGTGTGGCTCATATGTTTGGTCTGTTCCTCATAACTCCTGTGTTTATCTGATACATTACTGGTTTGGTCTGTAGATTGGTGCCACTAAGTAATGTCCTAATTTGAGGTGCAGAGTGCATAACCTGCAGTACATGTATGATAAAACAAAGCCAGTTACTCAAACAACTTCCCAAGCTTACAGTGGATATAGTAAGTATACACACACCTATTAACATGCCAGGATTTCGTGATATATCACATAAGACCTCAGAAATCAGGTCATAACATTGCCATCATTTCATATGACATATAACCTGTGCAATCCAACTGAAGAACATACACATCAGTTACAGGTAACATCTGGTAACTGAAATACATACAATAGGCTGGTTGCATGAGTGTGCACACCCTTAAAGTAATACTCTGTTAAAGCACAATTTGATTTAATCACAGCATGCAGTCCTCTTGGGAAGGTGTCTATCAGCATGGCACATCTTAACTTGCCAATGTTTGTACACTCTCCCTTGCAAAACACATCCAACTATGTCAGATTGCAAGGGCATCCCCTGTACACTGCCCTCTTCAGGTCGCCCTGCATATATCCTATTGGACGTAGGTGTGGGCTCTGACTCGGCCAATGCAGAATGTTGCATGTGTTCTGGTGAAGCCATCCTTTTGTTGATTTGGATGTATGGTTTGGGGCATTGCTGTGTGGAAAGGTGGAATTCCTCACCACCCACAGCTATGTGGCAGAGACCAGAACATTTTGGAGCCACAAGGGACCAGTGTTTGGAACGGTTCATAATCCCTTCTAACTTGGCTCCAGCCCCAGCTCCAGCTTGTGAACAGCAAGCCCAAAGCAGGATACTGCCATCACCATGCTTCACCGTGGGGGTGGTGTTGTTGTGGTGATGTGCAGTGGTGATATTGTGCCAAATACACCTGTCAGAATTGTGGCCAAAGAGTTCAACCATGGTCCCACATTATCATAACACATTTTCCCTCTTGCTTTTTGGAGACCTGATGTATTGTTTTCAGACATTCAGCAGGCCTGGATATTGTTTGGTGTGAGTAACTTCTACCCTCTTCCAACCCTGTCTTATTGGCAGGACATATGGAGACTATGGAAGATTGATGTGGCATGTAGTACACACCCAATACTTGGCGGAGATTCCTGCTACTCCTTTACTGTTGCTATAGGGCTTATATTCTCATAGACTTTGGTGGAATGTCCACTCCTTCACAATGTCACTGTAGCCCCATATTTTCACAACCTTTTGATGACTGTCTGATCTGTGTTCCATGGTATGTGCAATGCCATGTAAATGTTTTGGTACCCTTCTCTAAGCTGATACATCTCAAACATGTGGTCACTGAGCAGCTTTGTCAGCTCTATGCGAACCATGGCTGTTGCTGTAGCAGGCAATTGGGTATATGTTAGGATAATTCTGGTAGGACAGCTGACTGTTATTTGCTGTTAATCAAAGAATCTCTGTAATTGATGGTTGTTGTTTACCCAATAAGCTGTACTGCTGTAGTTATATCAAAAGCTGCCTCAACACAGTACTAGCTTCAACCTGTGCACACATATGCATCTAGGATGTTGTACTATTGTTATGTGTCATTATTGTTCCCTTAACAGATTTGTTTGCTTTACAATTGAATTGTACAGGTTATAGGTCACATGAAAGGTTGGCAGTATTTTGAACTTGTCTATTGTGCTCTCATTTTTGTATATCACACATACCTGACATTCTAACAGGTGTGTACACCATTTATAGGCACTGCATTCCATTAATTTCTACACTATGACCCTAGTTTTGGGCCTTTGTCCCCCCATTTTGTCGGTCTTTGTCCAGATGTCCTGCAAAGACAGGTTATGAGATATGCTACAGATATGACATCTCCTGCAAATAGGACCCTGGCATAACCACCGTGATGCAATCCAGTAAACACCACCACAGGTAAACATGCAGATATTGCCAAATGGCTGAGTGTAACACTTGTGTGCATGGTCACATGCATTAACTTTAGCATGCCTGGGGTACTGGTGAGCCACAACAGGAAAACCCCATACTTACTGGGTTCAGGCTGCTTTCCCATGTGCAGCCCAGATGGACTTATGTAGTTGTGAGGGAGAGGTATTGTTAGCAGATTCACATTAGGCATTGGTACAAGATGAATGCTACATTTCTGCACAGGTACAGTACACACTATGATATTACACAATTTGCTGTCCTTCACCATAGATGTGCACTTGTGTGCATTACTACACCCCACCTACTAATCCAGTTTGCACTGACATATGCATCTAGAGACTCTGTAGAAGACAGTTTAAATGATACCTCATTAAATTGATGTGCACTTTTTGGCCTTACCTGGATGCTCCTGATCTGTTGCCTGGGTGCCTCCCACCTCCACGACTGCTGTTTCCCATATTTGAGTTTGTGTGGGGGTACCCCAAGGTTGGCAAGAAGCTCCTCTGTCCCCATAATACCTGGATGCTCCTCATCTGTTGCCTGGGTGCCTCCCACCTACATGACTGCTGTTTCCCATGTTTGAGTTTGTGTGGGGGCCACCCCAAGGTTGGCAAGAAGCTCCTCTGTCACCATAATTGGGGCTTTTGTGCCTGGCCCCCCACCAGTACCAATACAGTCCCTCACTACAGCAGCAGCCCTTTGCCTGGCATGACGTATCAGGTCAGTTGCTCTATGCCTGACCTGATCATAAGTGCCGTCCATGGTGGCCCAAGACATTCACTCTGTGCACGATCTCATCCCACAGGGCAGTCTGCTCCTAAAGATTCTGCTGGCTACGGCCAGAATGGATGGCACAGTTTAAGATTACAGCTGCTGTGATGGCTGCTGTCTCTCGGTGTAAGGCGGTTGCTGCTGCATGGCACCTGGAAGACATACACAGGGAAACACATCACAGGACATCAGACACTGCCCAGAGTTCTTTACAGAGCCAGCACATGACTATAGACTATCATTAACCACCACTTACAAACACATCACACCCCTGTACCTGGCAGCACTGTATGGACATGAATTGTACTCCTGGTCCTGATGCGTCATGTTCTCCCAGTACATTGCATAAACCACCATTCATCATTCATGTTTGTGTAGAGGAATGACAGTGGCCATGTTCCTTGCAGATGGGATGTCAATGGTTCTCAGGCTTTGCTTGCATACAGTGTGTAATAGAGCTGGAAGCATATGCCTGGGTTCATGTAGGATGCAGACAGGAATGTTATTAGTCCCCAAGGGGACTTGCTTTTGTTAACTTTGATTAGGCAATTTGCACATGATCCATGATGATGAGGGGAGGGGTGCGTGTGCTGTGCATATCCACCTATACTGATGGTGATCCAGGGGGTGGTGATGTTTGCCCTAAACCTGTCTGCATTGGGTTGGCTGTAGCTATGGTGTGTATGTATGTGATATGATTGACCACCATTACAGGTTGGGTTGGTTTGGTGCCTCTGAGACTTCAGACATTTGTGAAGATGGCCTAGTGATTGCCCTTAGTGGATGTCTCCAATTTGTACTCATAGTTAGCCTTAGAGTAATCCACCTGTGACCTAATATGCTCGATCAGACAAAGGTTGACATGCTGCCCAGTTGGTGCCTGCTCCTTCTTTGCCCTGTGCAACAAATATAGCATCACATTATATGCGTTGTGCATTGCTGCTGTCCAGCAAAGGGGTTTACTCTACTTTGGTGAAGACAGGTTTTACAAGTAATGTATTGCTGAGGCAATACAGCTATGTCGGTCATCATGTATCTGTTTGTAGTAGGCATGGAAACAGGGTCAGAACACAGTTGGCCACCTCTATAATTTCAACATGATACTCATGCTTATTATACTACCCATGTCTGTGCAGGCAATGCCACAACTAGTAGCTGTATAAGTGTAACTCTGTTGGATGCACAGAAACTAAGGTTACATACATGTAGAGCATGTACAGCTTATTCCCCTGATGTTTTGCATCCCATGTCAGTTGTTATGAGGCAGCCAGATACACCTACCCATACATACATATGCACAGGTAATACCTGCTATACATTTCTGTTTTATGTCAGTATGGCACACTGTAATTACAGTCTTGCTGCTCAGTCAGTCATGTCAACATGTTAGGGCAGGACACCTGGAGGACACCGCATATACATGGTGGGCTATTGGCCACAATTAGTAACACTTTTTTCATATTGCTGTAATACACATATATTATTTGATAGTGCAGTAGCCTTTGCATTCACAGACATATCCTGGAGGATGTCTGATGCTCATATGGCAGGCAGAGAGATGAAAGGCTAGTGTGTAGTAGCGAGGATAGGAACATTAATATTATGAGTATGACTGGTATGGGGACAGAGCTTGCTGATATGCTGGACAGAGGAAAGGTGGATATATTGTGTCTGCCAGAGACCAGATGGAAGGGATGTACAGCTGTGTGTATCGGAGTCTGGTACAAATAGTTCTATCATGGTGTGTATGGGAGGGGAACTGGTGTAGGGTTAACCTGAAGGAACATTATGCTAAGAGTGTTTGTGAAGGTGATAAGAGTGTCGGGTAGAGTGATGTTTAGGAGGCTGGGAATTGATGGTGTAATGTTGACAGTTGTTAGTGCATATGCTCTGCTAATTGCATGTGTGATGGATGAGACAGATGTACTTTGGTGTGGTTGGAAGAAGTGGTGATGAGTGTTCCCAAGGGTGAGTGAGTGGTGATTGGAGCAGATTTCAATGGGCATGTTGGTGAAGGGGACACAGGGGATGCAGAAGTGATGGGTAGGTATGGTGTTAAGCAAAGGAATGCAGAAGGTGAGATGGTGGTGGAGTTTGCAACAGAGATTGGACATCAGTGTGATGAATATGTAATTTTACAAGACTGAGATGTATAGGGTGACATACAAGAGTGGAGGAAGATGCACAGGTGGATTATCTCCTATGCAGGTGGGCCTGTTTGAAGGGGATTGGTAGCTGCTTTGTGGTGACAAGAGAATGTGTAGTTAGGCAGCATGGAGGGATAGTCTGTGGGATGACATTAGTGATCAAGAAGAAGGAGAGGAGTGTGAAGGTAGCACCATGGATCAAATGTTGGATACTAAGAAAGGGTGATTGTGAGACTGAGTTCAGGGAAGAGTTGAGACAGGCAGTGGGTGGCAGTGAAGAGTTAGCAAATATCTGGGTAACTACAGCCAAGCTAGTAAGGGAGATGAGTAGAATGGGGTATGGTGTGACATCTGCACAGAGGAAGGAGGACAAAGAGACCTGGTGGTGGCATGAGGAAGTTCAAGGGATTATATAGAGAAAGAGGTTGGCAAATGAGAAGTGGGATTGTCACACAGATGAAGAAAGTAGACAGGTGAATAGGGAGATGGGGTGCATGGCAAAGAGAGTGGTGGCAAAGGCTGAGTATGGGGTATCTGAAGTGTTGTATGTAAGGTTGGACACCAAGGATGGGGAATAGGACCTGTACCAATTGGCTTGACAGAGGCATGTAGCTGGGAAGGATGTGCAGCAAATAAGGCTGAGAAAGGATAATGGTGGAAGTGTACTCACAAGCAAGGAGAGTGTATCAAGCAGGTGGAAACAGTACTTTAATGGGCTGTTGAATGAAGAGAATGAGAGAGTGAGAAGGTTGGATGATGTGGGTATGGTGAATCAGGACATGCAACAGATTATCAAGGGGGAAGTAAGGATAGCTATGAAGGGGTTTAAGAATAGAAAGGCTATTGGTCCAGATGACATACCTGTGGAAGCACGGAGGTGTTTAGGACAAATGGCAGTGGTCTTTTTAACTGGATTGTTTACTGTAATCTTGGAAAGTGTGAGGATGCATGAGGAGTGGATAAAATGTGTTTGGGTACTGATTATGAGAATAAGGGTGGTGTGCAGAGCTGTAGTAACTATAAATTACTACTGGCACTATAAGGTTTGCTGGTATACACACTCACACACACACACACACACACACACACACACACACACACACACACACACACACACACACACACACACACACACACACACACACACACACACACACAGACATACAGACAGGTGAGGTGCTTCAAAGGCATTATGCAGACCTCACATTAGCCAACTGGGGGTATTCTCGACACCCAGTCAGACAATAACATACACACTCTAGATGGACCCTCAACATCATGCAGTGCAGCCCTTTCCAATTACTGTTACTACTAATATACATCTCTGAGATACGCAAGTGGTGTTAGTAGGTGACGGCCCTTCACCTAGCACACACTGCACCCATGTAAATTATTGCTGTTCACCTGTATAGCACTGTGGCAACTCCTACAGAACATACCCCCCAACTGTACAGGGTTTTGCTGAATGTCTACATGTGTGGCTCATATGTTTGGTCTGTTCCTCATAACACCTGTGTTTATCTGATACATTACTGGGTTGGCCTGTAGATTGGTGCCACTAAGTAATGTCCTAATTTGAGGTACAGACTGCATAACCTGCAGTACATGTATGTTAAAACAAAGCCGGTTACTCAAACAACTTCCCAAGCTTACAGTGGATATAGTAAGTATACAGACACCTGTTAACATGCCAGGATTTTATGATATATCACATGAGACCTCTGAAATCAGGTCATAACATTGCCATCATTTCATATGACATATAACCTGTGCAATCCAACTGAAGAACATATACATCAGTTACAGGTAACATCTGGTAACTGAAATACGTACAATAGGCTGGTTGCATGAGTGTGCACACCCTTAAAATAATACTCTGTTAAAGCACAATTTGATTTAATCACAGCATGCAGTCCTCTTGGGAAGGTGTCTATCAGCATGGCACATCTTGACTTGCCAATGTTTGTACACTCTCCCTTGCAAAACACATCCAACTATGTCAGATTGCAAGGGCATCCCCTGTGCACTGCCCTCTTCAGGTTACCCTGTATATATCCGATTGGATGTAGGTGTGGGCTCTGACTCGGCCAATGCAGAATGTTGCAGGTGTTCTGGTGAAGCCATCCTTTTGTTGATTTGGATGTATGGTTTGGGGCATTGCTATGTGGAAAGGTGGAATTCCTCACCATCCACAGCTATGTGGCAGAGACCAGAACATTTTGGAGCCACAAGGGACCAGTGTTTGGAACTGTTCATAATCCCTTCTAACTTGGCTCCAGCCCCAGTTCCAGCTTGCAAACAGCAAGGTCAAAGCAGGATACTGCCATCACCATGCTTCACCGTGGGGGTGGTGTTGTTGTGGTGATGTGCAGTGGTGATATTGTGCCAAATACACCTGTCAGAATTGTGGCCAAAGAGTTCAACCATGGTCCCACATTATCATAACACATTTTCCCCCTTGCTTTTTGGAGACCTGATGTATTGTTTTCAGACACTCAGCAGGCCTGGATATTGTTTGGTGTGAGGAACTTCTACCCTCTTCCAACCCTACCTTATAGGCAGGACATATGGAGACTATGGAAGATTGATGTGGCATGTAGTACACACCCAGTACTTGGCGAAGATTCCTGATACTCCTTCACTGTTGCTATAGGGCTTATATTCTCATAGACTTTGGTGGAATGTACACTCCTTCACAATGTCACTGTAGCCCCATATTTTCACAACCTTTTGATGACTGTCTGCGCTGTGTTCCATGGTATGTGCAATGCCATGTAAATGTTTTGGTACCCTTCTCTAGGCTGATACATCTTAAACATGTGGTCACTTAGCAGCTTTGTCAGCTCTATGCGAACCATGGCTGTTGCTGTAGCAGGCAACTGGGTATATTTTAGGATAATCCTGGTAGGACAGCTGACTGTTGTTTGCTGTTAATCAAAGAGTCTCTGTAAATGATGGCTATTATTTACCCAATGAGCTATACTGATGTAGTTATATCAAAAGCTGCCTCAACACAGTACTAGCTTCAACCTGTGCACATATGCTTCTAGGTTGTTGTACTATTGTTATGTGTTATTATTGTTCCCTTAACAGGTTTGTTTGCTTTACAATTGAATTGTACAGGTTATAGGTCACATAAAAGGTTGGCAGTATTTTTAACTTGTCTATTGTGCTCTCATTTTTGTATATCACACATACCTGACATTCTAACAGGTGTGTACACCATTTATAGACACTGCATTCCATTAATTTCTACACTATGACCCTAGTTTTGGGCCTTTGTCCCCCATTTTGTTGGTCTTTGTCCAGATGTCCTGCAAAGACAGGTTATGAGATATGCTATAGATATGTGACATCTCCTGCAAATAGGACCCTGTCATAACCACCGTGATGCAAGCCAGTAAACGCCACCACAAGTAAACATGCAGATATTGCCAAATGGCTGAGTGTAACACTTCTGTGCATGGTCACATGCATTAACTTTAGCATGCCTGGGGTACTGGTTAGCCACAACAGGAAAACCCCATACTTACTGGGTTCAGACTGCTTTTCCATATGCAGACCAGACGGACTTATGTAGTTGTGAGGGAGATGTATTGTTAGCAGATTCACATTAGGCATTGGTACAAGATAAATGCTACATTTCTGCACAGGTACAGTACACACTATGATATTACACAATTTGCTGTCCTTCACCATAGATGTGCACTTGTGTGCATTACTACGCCTCACCTACTAATCCATTTTGCACTGACATATGCATCTAAAGAATCTGTAGAAGACAGTTTAAATGATACCTCATTAAATTGATGTGCACTTTTTGGCCTTACCTGGATGTTCCTGATCTGTTGCCTGGGTGCCTCCCACCTCCATGACTGCTGTTTCCCATGTTTGAGTTTGTGTGGGGGTACCCCAAGGTTGGCAAGAAGCTCCTCTGTCTCCATAATACCTGGATGCTCCTCATCTGTTGCCTGGGTGCCTCCCACCTCCACGACTGCTGTTTCTCATGTTTGAGTTTGTGTGGGGGCTACCCCAAGGTTGGCAAGAAGCTCCTCTGCCACCATAATTGGGGCTTTTATGCCTGGCCTCCCACCAGTACCAGTACAGTCCCTCACTACAGCAGCAGCCCTTTGCCTGACATGACGTATCAGGTCAGTTGCTCTATGCCTGACCTGATCATATGTGCCATCCATGGTGGCCCAAGACATTCTGTGCACGATCTCATCCCACAGGGCAGTCTGCTCCTAAAGATTCTGCTGGCTATGGCCAGAAAGGATGGCACAGTTTAAGATTACAGCTGCTGCAATGGCTGTTGTCTCTCGGTGTAAGGCGGTTGCTGCTGCATGGCATCTGGAAGACATACACAGGGAAACACATCACAGGACCTCAGACATTGCCCAGAGTTCTTTACAGAGCCAGTACATGAATATAGACTATCATTAACCACCACTTACAAACACATCACACCCCTGTACCTGGCAGCAATGTATGGACATGAATTGTACTCCTGGTCCTGATGTGTCATGTTCCCCCAGTACATTGCATAAACCACCATTCATCATTCATGTTTGTGTAGAGGAATGACAGTGGCTGTGTTCCTTGCAGATGGGATGTCAATGGTGCTCAGGCTTTGCTTGTATACAGTGTGTAATGGAGCTGGAAGCATATGCCTAGGTTCATGTAGGATGCAGACAAGAATGTTGTTAGGCCCCAAGGGGACTAGCTTTTGTTAAATTTAATTAGGCAGTTTGCACATGATCCATGATGATGAGGGGAGGGGTGCGTGTGCTGTGCATATCCACCTATACTGATGGTGATCCAGGGGAGGTGATGTTTGCCCTAAACCTGTCTGCATTAGGTTGGCTGTAGCTATGGTGTGTGTGTATGTGCTGTGATTGACCACCATTACATGTTGGGTTGGGTTGGTGCCTCTGAGACTGCAGACATATGTGAAGATGGCCTTGTGATTGCCCTTAGTGGATGTCTCCAATTTGTACTCATAGTTAGCCTTAGAGTAATCCACCTGTGACCTAATATGCTCATTCAGACAAAGGTTGACATGCTGTCCAGTTGGTGCCTGCTCCTACTTTGCCCTGTACAACCAATATGGCATCACATTATATGCTTTGTGCATTGCTGCTGTCCAGCAAAGGGGTTTACTCTACTTTGGTGGAGACAGGTTTTACAAGTAACGTATTGCTGAGGCAATACAGCTATGTCGGTCGTCATGTATCTGTTTGTAGTAGGCCTGGAAACAGGGTCAGAACACAGTTGGCCACCTCTATAATTTCAACATGATACTCATGCTTATTATACTACCCATGTCTGTGTCAGGCAATGCCACAACATGTAGCTGTAGAAGTGTAACTCTGTTGGATGCACAGAAACTAAGGTTACATACATGTAGAGCATGTACATCTTATTCCCCTGATGTTTTGCATCCCATGTCAGTTGTTATGAGGCAGCCAGATACACCTACCCATACATACATATGCACAGGTAATACCTGCTATACATTTCTGTTTTATGTCAGTATGGCACACTGTAATTACTGTCTTGCTGCTCAGTCAGTCATGTCAACCTGTTAGGGCAGGACACCTGGAGGACACCGCATATACATGGTGGGCTATTGGACACAATTAGTGACACTTTCTTCATATTGCGGTAATGCACATATATTATTTGATAGTGCAGTAGCCTTTGCATTCACAGACATATCCTGGAGGATGTCTGATGCTCATATGGCAGGCAGAGAGATGAAAGGCTAGTGTGTGGTAGTGAGGATAGGAACATTAATGTTATGAGTATGACTGGTATGGGGACAGAGGTAGCTGATATGCTGGACAGAGGAAAGGTGGATATATTGTGTCTGCCAGACACTAGATGGAAGGGATGTACAGCTGTGTGTATCAGAGTCTGGTACAAATAGTTCTATCATGGTGTGAATGGGAGGGGAACTGGTGTAGGGGTTAACCTGAAGGAACATTATGCAAAGAGTGTTTGTGGAGGTGATAAGAGTGTCGGGTAGAGTGATGTTTAGGAGGCTGGGAATTGATGGTGTCATGTTGACAGTTGTTAGTGCATATGCTCTGCTAATTGCATGTGTGATGGATGAGACAGATGTACTTTGGTGTGGTTGGAAGAAGTGGTGATGAGTGTACCCAAGGGTGAGTGAGTGGTGGTTGGAGCAGATTTCAATGGGCATGTTGGTGAAGGGGACACAGGGGATGCAGAAGTGATGGGTAGGTATGGTGTTAAGCAAAGGGATGCAGAAGGTGATATGGTGGTTGAGTTTGCATCAGAGGTTGGACATCAGTGTGATGAATATGTAATTTTACAAGACCAAGGGGCATAGGGTGACATACAAGAGTCGAGGAAGATGCACACAGGTGGATTATCTCCTATGCGGGTGGGCCTGTTTGAAGGGGATTGGTAACTGTTTTGTGGTGACAGGAGAATGTGTAGTTAGGCAGCATGAAAGGTTGGTCTGTGGGATGACATTGGTGATCAAGAAGAGGGAGAGGAGTGTGAGGGCAGCACTTCTTCTTTCGGCTGCTCCCATTATGGGTCACCACAGCAGATCAACTGTTTCCATTTCTTCCTGTCCTCTGCATCTTGCTTTGTCACACTAACCACCTGCATGTTCTCTCTCACCACATGCATAAACCTTATCTTAGGCCTTCCCCTTTTCCTGTTACCTGGCAGCTTCATCCTTAGCATCTTTTTCTCAATATACTCTGCATCCCTCCTCAGCACATGTCCAAACCAATGTAATCTTGCCTCTCTGGCTTTGTCTCCAAACCTTCCAACCTGGGCTGACCCTCTAATATACTTATTCCTAATCCTGTCCATCCTTGTCACACCCAGTGCAAATCTTAACATCTTCAACTCTGCCACATCAAGCTCTGACACCTGCCTTTTTGTCAATGCCACTGTCTCCAACCCGTATAACATAGCTGGTCTCACTACCATCTTGTAGACCTTCCCTTTCACTCTTACTGGTACTCGTCTGTCACAAATCACTCCTGACAGTCTTCTCCACCCACTCCATCCTGCCTGTACTCTCTTCTTCACCTCTCTTCCACACTCACCATTACTCTGAACTGTTGATCCCAAGTACTTAAAGTCATTCACCTTCGCCACCTCTACTCCCTGCATCCTCACCATTCCTCTGTCCTCCCTCTCATACACACACATATACTCTGTCTTAGTCCTGATGACCTTCATTCCTCTTCCCTCTAGAGCATATCTCCACCTCTCCAGGGTCTCCTCCACCTGTTCCCTACTCTCTCTACAGATCACAATGTCATCTGCAAACATCATAGTCCACGGGGACTCCTGTCTGATCTCATCTGTCAATCTGTGTGAGGGCAGCACCATGGATCAAATGTTGGATACTGAGAAAGGTTGATTGTGAGACTGAGTTCAGGGAAGAGTTAAGACAGGCAGTGGGTGGCAGTGAAGAGTTAGCAAATATCTGGATAACTACAGCCAAGGTAGTAAGGGAGATGAGTAGACTGGGGCATGGTGTGACATCTGCACAGAGGAAGGAGGACAAGGAGACCTGGTGGTGGCATGAGAAAGTTCAAGGGATTATACAGAGAAAGAGGTTCACCAAGGAGAAGTGGGATTGTCACACAGATGAAGAAAGTAGACAGGTGTATAGGGAGATGGGGTGCATGGCAAAGAGAGTGGTGGCAAAGGCTGAGTATGGGGCATCTGAAATGTTGTATGTAAGGTTGGACACAAAGGATGGGGAATAGGACCTGTACCAATTGGCTTGACAGAGGCATGTAGCTGGGAAGGATGTGCAGCAAATAAGGCTGAGAAAGGATAATGGTGGAAGTGTACTCACAAGCAAAGAGAGTATATCAAGCAATTGGAAACAGTACTTTAATGGGCTGTTGAATGAAGAGAATGAGAGAGTGAGAAGGTTGGATGATGTGGGTATGGTGAATCAGGACATGCAACAGATTATCAAGGGGGAAGTAAGGATAGCTATGAAGCGGTTTAAGAATAGAAAGGCTATTGGTCCAGATGACATACCTGTGGAAGCACGGAGGTGTTCAGGACAAATGGCAGTGGTCTTTTTAACCAGATTGTTTACTGTAATCTTGGAAAGTGAGAGGATGCATGAGGAGTGGATAAAATGTGTTTGGGTACTGATTATGAGAATAAGGGTGGTGTGCAGAGCTGTAGTAACTACTGAGAGATAACACTGATCAGTCACAGCACAAGGTAATGGTAAAGGGTGGTGGAAGCTAGGTTAAGAAAGGCGGTGAGGATTACTGATCAGCAGCATGGTTTCATGCCAGGAAGGAGCAGTACAGATGCGATGTTTGCTCTGAAAGTGTTGCTGGGGACATACAGAGAAGTTCGGAAGTAGCTGAATTGTGTCTTTATGGACTTAGAGATAGTATATGATAGGATGCCTGCAGAGGAGTTGTGGTATTGTATGGTGGTCAGGAGTAGCGGAGGAATCTGTAAGAATGCTACAGGATATGTACAAGGCTAGTGTGACAGTGGTGAGTTCTGCATTGGGAGTGACAGGTGTGTTTAAGGTGGAGGTGGGAGTACATTGGGTATCAGCTATGAGCCCTTTCTTATTTGCATTGGTGATGGACAGGTTGACAGACATGATCAGACAGGAGTCCCCTAGACTGTGCTGTTTGCAGATGACATTGTGGTCTGTAGTGAGAGTAGGGAACAGGTTGAGGAGACCCTGGAGAGGTGGAGGTATCATCTAGAGAGGGGAGGAATGATGGTCAGCAGGACTAAGATGGAATATAAGTGTTTGAATGGGAGGGAGGATAGAAGAATGGTGAGGATGCATGGAGTACAGCTTTCAAAGGTGGATAGGTTTAAATACTTGGGAACAACAGTTCAGAGTAATGGCGAGTGTGGAGGTAAGGTGAAGACGACAGTACGGGCAGGATGGCGGTAATGGAGAAGAGTGTCAGGTGTAATTTGTGACAGACGAGCACCATTAAGGGTGATAGGGAAGGTCTACAAGAGGGCAGTGAGACCAGTTATGTTATATGAGTTGGAGACATTGGTATTGAAAAAAGAGGCACAAGTCAGAGCTGTACTTAGCAGAGTTAATGATGGTAAAATTTGCACTGGGTGTGGCCAAGCAGTGTCACAGTTAGTATTGTGTAGCACACACTCTGGAAGTGGTCATATGTGAGCCATCCTTTCCTGGGGTGACTCAGGGCCCTGAGTTGTGTTCTATGTCACTGCAGACAGACACAGTTTCTATGGTCATAGGTTCTGCTCAGCAATATATCAGTACAGCATGTGTTGTTCAGACATAATATTGTTTGAAGATCCTATTTTCCATGTTTACATACCCCCAAGTACATTCAATTACATGCTTAATTGTTTGACATACCTGTGTTTTTTTTGTTCAGTTGGTATATTCCATCAGTTTCAGTGTGTGTGTCTGTCTTTCTGTTTGTTAGTTTGTCTCTCTCTCTCTCTCTCACAGATAGATGTAGGATATACATCTGTTTGGTATAGGCAGTAGCTTGCCTTTTGTATGTAATTCTCTAGAGCAGTTGATGGTCTGTGCACCAACTGGAGCCCCCCACTTGCTAATTGCATGTAGAACAGCTGTGGTATCATTACTGTACCCAACAGCATGGAAACACACTCCTATAACTGAGTACATCAGGCGGGCATTGCCCCTTTTCCTTGCCTGTGAGGAGGACATCAAGGACCTCTTGCAACAAACACTGTGGAGACAGCCCAACAAACTGGGGGAGAATGTTCAAGACATAGGGACAGAATGTAAGTATTGCTATTATACATTTGAAGTAATGTTAGTTTGACAGGGTTTGTGTGGATATGGCTGCTCTGCATGCATTTAAGTCTGTTAGTGTTCTGTGGTTGGCATAACACTAAACTGTAGGGCTATCTGCAGACTGGCCAGAGTTTTGACTCTTATAGTTGTGTGCTACTTTCACATTTTTGGCCTTGGAAATTCAGTAGCATATTCTGAGGATTGCAGTCAGTAAATAGTAACATCATGTGTGTTTCTGACTTCATATCCCTCAGAACAGATACGTTGCAACAACCCTGTTACACCAGCAACTTGCTCAGTTCATAACAACAATATGTCAATAATGTCCCTGTGTTTGGGCCTTTGGCCCTCAAGTATGTCAGGCTTTGTCCAGATGTCATGCTGTAAGAGGTGGATAGGTATCATATATCATTATATAGCGACTTCATTCCTGATATCATCCCAGTGATGCATCAGACTGCCAGACATGCTATGCGTAGGAGGCCTTATATATGAGGATAAGGCCTGGATGTTCTGTGGGACTCTATACAGTTGAGAAGACTGTATTTCTGGTAATTGTTGACAGACTGTTAGGAATGTGTAGCAGTGTATTGTGCATGTGTTATTTGGCCTGTGTAGGAGGGGGGTAGATGTAAGTGTTATGGGTATTTTTCTATCTGACTTTGCATGCTACTCCAGTTTCTAGTGCTCTGTCAGTTGTATATGTTTGTAGGGGCAGACTGACACATGCCCCACCATAGTCAGGCATCAGACTACACTATGAATTCGGCCAGTATATGTAGGGGTAGTGCGTGAGTGGCAAACATGCTCATGATTTTGTTCACACAGTCCATATACTCTACTGTTCATGTGGCTTACCAGTATGTCAATTTGAATGTGGTAAGATTAGTTATGGGTATGCACTTTCACACTGGTGTCTGTCAGTGCTGTTACATCCCTGTATTGCCTGATATATTTGCAATTACATGTGTATTCCAACATAGCAAACTTGGGATGATGTTGTGTCAGTCTGCTTGTAGTTTAGAAAGTGTTTGGTGACATAACTAGCAGCTCAGTGTAGTTTCCCTACTGTGATGTTATGTCCAGATATATATCAGATGTACTGTTGCCTGGCCCCCATATGTGTTGTGTATTTCTGGCACATCAGTGGGATGATGTGAGGATTTATGTCAACAACTAGTGGGGAGTAATGTGGTTTTGGACATGGGCTATTCCAGTCAATATAAGTTACAACAGACAGGAGGGTGTTACTGCAACTGTGTCACACTATCTACTGCAGTATTTGGGATATGTTCCTAGCTACATGGCTTCACCCCCCCCCCCTTGTCAGGCTTGGTCCAGATTTTTTGCACTAAGGGGTTCTGAGCATACCTCTCAACTGGCCAGATTGTTTCAGACTGTCCAGGTTTATTGCTCATATTTCTGATCTGTTCCACAGAATCATTAGTTTCATTTATGTGTTAAATCACTGTGAGGATCTGAGAATTTCTGACAGTAAATGATGACATACGTTTCAGTTTCAGAACTCATATCCTTCTGAACATATATGCTGATACAAACCCTGTTACTGTAGCAACAGACTACATTTATAACTGCAGTACGTACATTATGTCTCTGGTCTTGGCCCATTGTCCCCCCATTTTGACAGACTTTGTCCAGAATTCTTGTACTAAGAGGAGGAGAGGTATGGTGCTGGGTATGACTCCACTACATGTTATGAGCATATATATATCTATATCTATATATATATATATATATATATATATATATATATATATATATATATATATATATATATATATATATATATATATATATATATATATATATATATATATATATATATATATATATATATATATATATATATATATATATATATATATATATATATATATATATATATATATATATATATATATATATATATATATATATATATATATATATATATATATATATATATATATATATATATATATATATATATATATATATATATATATATATATATATATATATTTTTTAAGGTGTATCTATATTGATATATTCATTTTTTGATATCTATATATATATTTATATAACAATATGTATGTATATATTCTATATGCATTTGTTTTATATGTATAGCTCCATATATCTGATCTATATACTTTTTCATATTTATCACCATACACAACTATATGTGTATACTTATATGTACTAAACATGACTGAGTCCACAGAGTTTATTCCCTACTATTGTACTGAATTATATATTTGAAAAAAACAGCCTTCATTCTTACAGCTCAGATGGTGTAGTTTACATTGCTCTGACTATGGTGTACAGGGTCCTGGGATCAAGACTTGGCCAGGCTGATTATTTTGTTGCTGGGCAGAACAGTGGCTGATGGAGACAGGATGATTAAGTCAGTTTTAAGCAGTTGTAAGCAGGTTTGTATGGGTTTGCATGATAGTAATGGATGCCAACACATGGTTAAATGGGAAACTGCTTAATATGTGTAGGCATCGCTTAGCATCATGCAAACTTGCTTACTGCTGCTTATTGCTACTTATTGCAGCTTACCCCTGCACTAATTTATTTAAAAGAAAAGAAAAAAGGGGTGATAGGAAAGTGGTGAAAAAGGAGGCATGCAGAGAGAAAAACAATATGACAGATAGCTAGGAATGTACAGGACGGTTGTAGGGAAGGTCCATAGCTGTCCATTTCTGATACAGCAACAGTTGTGCATTGATACAGAATTTGATGGTGAATTTGGCCACTCAAACCCCTGAGAGAGGGGTGAGGACAACAGTAATGTATTGTTAAGCCAATTAGACATGATTATGTGTGTGAAATGGACAGCTATGTATGGGGCAACATTTTTTTTGGCAAAAGATTGCCCTTTTTTAGTATTTTTTATAAGGTGAGAGTGGGATGTTGGGAAAGGATAGTGGGTACATTTGGGGAGGTAAGTTGGGTAGGAAGACAGACAAGACAGCTGACAGGGGCAGTATATGACACATAGGGTAAACACCTTGGATGGGGAGGGTGGTTGGGAATCAGATGCACATGAGCCCCCATATGGTTACAGTGGGACTAAGGTCCCCACCCATGGGATGTCACCACTGCACCTTCACGGCCCCGAAGGTGGCTATGCTGGGGGCTGTGCAGGACAGGCAGGTGGACCCTCAAGATGCACCAGGTGTCCCTCACACTAGCACAGCTGATCACCGTACTCTGATCGGAGGATGCTGTGCACCAATCCCCGGACCGGACTGAGGGTGATGGTCTCCTCTCAACACCCGGTCCCAGGGGGGACACGCCCCACCCTGTGAGGCAGTTACACATGAAGGTGGTGCAGGACCAACAGAAGAGGAAGGCCTGGGTCAGGTCCAGATATGCTGAGGCCCAGTACCACGGCCACATGAGGTGGGACAGGTGGATCCACCAGGATCTGCCTTCCCAGATGTGCTATGGTGTTTCAGTTTAAAAAATATGGTGGTTAGTCAAGAACAACAGAATTCAGGATTAGTTATAACAGCATGCATGGGTGTTCCAATTGACTCCATAAAACAGGATTGAAACAGTTGCATAGCAAACAGAACACATGCATATATGGAACCACAGTAGGCATTATAACAGCATGCAAGTTACATTGATAGCAACAGGCCACCAATGATAGTATCTGAACAAGGAACATTACAATTCAAACAGTTCAATATTTGTATAACAATAGGACACATCTCAACAGTAGGTTTGGAGATAAACATACCCATTTAATGTGTATGAATTATAGGTACAAATAGGGTGGGGGAAAGAGAGAGAGGTCAATTAACAACTATCTAGGCTTCAAATTTCAACAATTGTACATGTCATTACTCTACTCATTACTCTCCATGGATGACCTCACTGCATATCTACCTATGGCCTGGGGATGGACAGTGGGATTGTTGTACACAATGTATTGGTTAAGCCTTTTTACAGCTAATAGACATATTTCCATACCTGGCAGACCTGTTGAAGAAATATGAGTTAACACTACCTGACTGTTTTTACACATATTCACCTCTTCACAGTTACATATGTGACACCGGAGAGCCCAGCACTCATGCTTGGGGGGTGTGGTACTGACATACTCCACCAGGGTTTCTATCTGTTTCCCTGGTTATTATCAACAGTGATCATTAGCTGTGACATCATGACACTTGAAGGACACGTATCAGAACAAAGTGCTCGGTGTATGTACTTATCTTGCTGTCATTTGCAGCCTTGGGGTTGGACAGTGGATATGTTGAACACAGATTGTGTTGGTAAAACCTTCTTACAGCTATTACAAACATTTCCTTACCTTACAGACCTGTGGAGGTAATTTATGTTAATACTACCTGACTGTTTATACAAATATTCACATATTCTTGTTTGACAATATGCATTCAGCGCACTACCACTTCCAGGATTTGAACCATGCCTGTTTGTGCAAAAAGATAAACCACAGATGTGTTTCATCACAATGAGTCACTGAGCAACTACTGACTCATGTTTGACTTTTTTTCTCCCTAGTACTTTCTGGTTTGCACAATCTGACCTTGTAGTTAGACAAATACCCTAGGCAGTGAGTACTGTACTGCACTTTTCAGACAACAGATAATATGTTAGGTTTTCAGTGATAGTTCCATGAAACAGTTATTTTCTACCAGAAACACATAACTATGCAGAACTTGTACACATTTATATTCATACCACAACATGACATAGTAAACACAACAGTCTAGGGTTTTTATTTTTATTAAATGTTACAGAGACCTTTATTCATCTGATGACAGTCCTTTACTCATTGCACACAGTAAACAGTTTACCTACTAGTTATTGACAATCTACTACTTTTTATTTATTTACCCTAGATAATGCAAGCTAGATATTTACTCACCAGCCTCCCGGTGCAGCCTTAGCAGCCTGCTGGCATGTGTGTCAATATTTGCAACCCTCTCATCTGCAGCTGTACAGGAGATAAATAAACATTTATGCATACCTATTGATTACATACTCAGGCTGGATTTTGCAGAACACTGATTGATACTGATACTTACACACTTCAGGGATTCCGTGCCTGTGAGTCTTGGATTCACTGGTCCAAGAGATCCTGCTCCCTATGCTTCAGGTCATCATAATGGTTCTGGACCTGCTCAGCAGTCCGAGGGATACCAGTAGTACTGGTGAGGTCATGTGTGAGATGGTCCCAGGCCTCCTCTTTGTATTAGGAGCCCTGATACTGGTCCTACAGCAGTCTCCCTTCATGGTCTTTTACAAGGAGTCCAACCATGACCCTGGACTCCTGAATGCCCCAATGCTGTGCCCAAAAGTGCACACCTTCCCCAACATCACTCATAGTGCCTGCAGTGATCAGCTGCAAATGGTTATGGGCTGTATTCCCTCCTGTGAGCTTTAAATAGGGCTGATTTCCTGCCCTTTGCTGTGATTGGATGATTTTGAATATGCTGAGCTAAGCTAAGTTACGAGCAAACCTGCTTAGCACAGATAAGCATTGCTTAAAGGGGTAGATGCCAAGCATTGCTTACCAGTGCACAAATCCACTTAGCTATGCTAATTATTGCTAAGCATTCAAATTTAAGCAATATGTACACCAGCTAAGCATAGTTGAGCACAATTTAACATTGTTCAACTTTCATTTTTTGGACTATCAGGATTGTGGGGTTGATTCTTTCTTAATTACATCTTATGATATGTATGTTTCCCTTCCATAACATCCTTCTATATGCTTTCATTACATTATATTCTTTTGTGGCTATACTGTATGGGACACTTGTGTTTGTATGGGGATTTTACATCTGTACTAAACTGACACCTCATATTTGGACCTGCTACACTACCCTGGTTAACAAATATATATTATTCACTACCTATTTATAATAAAATATAGTTTTAGTGCTGTTTTCACATATAAAAATGAATGGACTGCATTAGGGCTCGAACCATGAATGATTTTATGAATGTTAAGTGAAAGCTCTAACCACTACACTATTTCACTTTAATTATTTCAGCTGTATATTTCTATTTAGCTCCTTTGGATGTTTAAGCTATGCTATACACATCTGCATGACATGCACACCCATTCAACTACGCTTAAACTTTAGTGGGGAATGGGAAAAAATAATTATTTGTTTTATTTCTCTTAGTTTAGGGATGTGGACAAAGCTAACAGTCATACCTCTTCACCTCTTACAGCATACAATCTGGATGAAGCCTAACATGATGTCGGGGGCAGAGGGACAGATTTTAAATATTGGTCTTACAAACTTAGGAAGTTGATGAATAATAGGTTTTGCATTAGTATGACCTATGGATGTGGACTTTTACACTCAATTGTTTGTCATTATTTAAGGTCTTCAAGCCTCAGCTCTGCCAGGACAGTAGGAGGAATACACCTGACATATGAGGCACAAGTCTGGACATTCTGCAGATATCTGTTCAGTTAGGGGTATGCTAACTGTGTCTGCGGACACTGTTTTTGTTTTCAAAGTGCCATACAGCACATTCTGAGTGCAGGGTGTGCGTTTACTATGTGAGCAATGCTCAGACACACCCTGTGCACTCATTCACTGATCATGCTCATGCATGTTATACAGCAGCTCACCTTCATGAATATGCAAGTTGTGTTGCTGTGCTGAATGGGCATGATCCGCTCTGTGCAGGAATAGACTTATTCTTGCATGGAGCTTTATTGAATCAAAGGGCAAGTATGTTCATACCACCTACCCACCCAGTTGTAGATACTTTTATGAGAACATGTGAAATGGAAGTAGCAGAGCTGTTAAACATGAAGTGGCAAAATTATTTTTACAACTTATCAATTAATGAAAACAAAGCCTTAAAAGAATTACTTGAACATCCTGACATTGCAATAAGACCTGCTGATAGAGGAGGTGTAATTGTGGTAATGAATCATGTTTTTTATAAGAATAAAATGTATATGTTACAGCAACAAGCTGCTTACAGTCAAACAGAGGCTGCACAAGTGAAAGACATAATAAAGGAAGTGCAGATAACCCTACATGAAATGCATATGAGGAGATACATCTCAGATGAAATATATGACTTTGTTAAAGTGGAGAACCCATTCATCCCTACGATTAAAGGGCAACCGAAGATACATAAAATTAGGAGCGATCCACCCCTAAGACCTATTGTTTCAGGTCAGGGTTGGGTTACTGAATATCTTTTGATGTGGGTGGAGAATAAACTAAAAAAAGTCACTGATATATGCACCAGCTGTACTGAAAGATACAGCTCACTTTTTATTAACATTAGCCAAATATACAAATACAGTGAAAGCTGGAGAAAATCTTATGTTTGTTATGCTAGATGTGAATAATTTATTCACAGTTATCCCAAATAAATATGGAATAACAGCTATTAAAGATTTCCTAACCAAACATCAATGGGAAGATGGAAAGACAATTTGGTTGATATGTACATTCTTAAAGTTAATATTGATTGTGTTTCTGTTTTTAATAAATATTACTGGTAACAATGGTGGGGGGGGGGTGCTCTGGGCACTGCATGTGCCAGCACGTATGCGAACTTAGTGATGGCTCATTGGAAAGAAGTTATACAATCGATAAGTAATAATTGGAGTACCTTATTGCATTACTATAAAAGGTTTTTGGACAATATATTTATTTTATGGGCAGGTGATATGGGACAATTGGAGTCATTTGTACAATATTTAGGATGGAGCACTATTTTTTTGACTTTTACTATGAAAGCATCATTTCAAGAGATAGAATTCTTGGATGTAAATCTATATAAAGATGACTATGGTAACTTTCAAACAAGAATTTATAGGAAGGTGTGCTGGAGGAACTCGTTGTTAAAAAGGGATAGTATGCACCCCCCACACATTTACCCAAATGGAATAAAAGGACAAATGATGAGAGTCTCCAGGTTTTGTACACGCAATAAAATGTATGAAGAGCAAACAAAGGAGATGAGTAATCCTTTTTTGGCAAAGGGATATAAGCCCCACGAAGTAGACAAAACAGCTAAATAATGATTAAGAGTTCCCTCAACTAAAGCCAAATCTGTAGGAAATTATGGGATTTCTTGTTTAACACCAAGTCAAATGGATAACAAAGAAAAGAAAGAATAACTTAAAAGTATTATTACCATATAATAATTTTAATAGGATGATTAGTCAAATAATAAGAAAGAATTGGAACATTTTAAAACCAGATAATCAAATTAGAAATATTGTGGGAGAGACACATATGTTCAGTTATAAGAATGGGCTGAACTTGAAGAGAATGTTATGCAAGGATACATATCCCGGTAAAGGGTTACAAAAAGCAAAGAAACAGATCAGGAGAGGTACCTTTCCATGTATGTATTGTAAAGGCTGTCAGTATGTTGATCCTTTGAATTCATTCTGACACCCAGTTACTAATGTGGAATATAAGCCAAATTTACATGTGCATTATCGGACTAAAAAATTAGTTTACCTTACAAAATGTCAGAAATGTCTCAATTTATGTAGGCAAAACCAATCAGATGTTTAAATAAAGAATATTACAGCATATAAGGGATATTCACAACAAAGACAAATACAATGCTTTAGCAGAGCATACTTTATTGAACCCTATGCATTCCTTTAAATTTATGGTAATTTACATACAGAAAGAGAATATAAGAAGAGGGGATTTGTACCAGAACACTGAATTTGGTGAACTTAAATGGATAGCCGACTTACAAGCAGATCGGCTTCCTGGACTAAATGGTGTTTTGCCTTTAAAACCGGCATTAAACAGGCGTAGGCCAAATACTCAACTCTGATTGGTTGGGAATGCCATTTTAAACAAATCTAAAGGTTTTAGTTTATGGATCTGATGAAGAGCAGTTTTGTTTGAAAGTGCTTATCCATGTGTGTGTTTATAATGAAAGATTTAATAGTTTTATGCCATGGTGGCCCAAGTGGGTTTTAGTATCCTTTATTAATGTCATAATATTCTCATCTTCCAAGAAATTACCCAGTATTCCTCCTATTCGCCTTACAGATTTCTGTGGTGACACAATCCAAAATGTTACAGAACTGTGATAAGTAGGCCTTATTCTTCACCCAACCCTTACCTTTACAAAACACATAGACTCTATTTCAAAGTAATAATACAATTAAAACTATGCTACAGGCTCTCTTCTCCCACCTACAGTCCACTTACCTTTTGCTAAAAAAATTATTAACTTCTAAGCTGGAATATGAACTATTCTTTCTTAGTCAAAAATGTCCATAGAATGCAAATACTAGAAAACAAAATTTGTAGATTTATTCTCTTAGCAGACTGCTTCCTTCATCACAGCAAACTGCTAGAAAATACCAAATGTGTATCACTGACTAATAGGGCTAGCTTTCTCTTCTATATTACAATTTTTAAAGTTCTAAATCAGGGTTATATCCCCTTTTAAAAAGATAGTTTTACATACAAAAAAGTGTTATAATCTAAGCAGTGCCCAAGTCCAGTTCTTTGACCCTGGCTTGGCCACCATTTAAATCTACAGTTGATGCCCTGGTTGTGACTAAAAAGGGTGAATGGACCAGTTCACCTACCCAGTCAAAAAAGTTATAAATAAATAAATTAACTGCATCCTACTTGCAATGCAAAATGCTTTGAGCAGTCTGAGAGTCTTCATACAGAACACTCCACATCAATTCCTACATTCCATCCAGCAAGTAATGCAGAATATTATAATTGACACACAGTCCTGAATTCAGACTCCTTTTTATAACCTCTCATCATGCATCTGTAGCAGCAACCTAACTCCAGCCTGGCATCCTGTGTTCATATCACTGCTTCTCCATTGCCAATCACAATGTTGTATATGCTTTTAGAGCACAGAAAGCTCACCAGTGATCCCCAGTCTAGTACATGAAGCTATACCCTGTAAGATGCCTGGCATCTCATGCTCAGAGCACTGTGCTGGCTCATGTCTTTCATCTGATGGAATACCACTGGACTAGATAGAAATCTTTTGTTCAGAGTATTGTGGATCCTTTAATGAATCTGTCTGTTAAAAGGGCAGAATACCCCTGTGTTGCATTTATGTTACTAGAATGTCTTTGCAGTGCCTTATGGATCACAAAGGCATGTAAGCATTATCGACAAAATCAAAATATATTAGGGTTATCATTTATCTCTATTTTCATGCAACAGTCCCAGTTTGGCCTCTTGTTTCTTACAATAAACCATGACAAAAATGGCAATTATCTTAATATTTTAGGAGAAGAAACATTTTCTAACATTCCTTTAAGTAGTACAGAAATCTATGAAACTTTTACAGAAATTGCTTAATGTTATATAAAGCAATGGAAACAACTAAAATTATATACAAGCAATTCTTTATTTTTGTAATAATATGAAAACTTATCATTTGAATTAGTTGAAGAGTTGGCTTATACTGGAAAATATTAGGTCTAACTAAAAATATCCCACTTTTGGCTTTTTTAAGCTGACAACCTTGTGATATATACACCATGGCTACACACTGTGACTAGCAACATTTTCAAAAGTGTAATCACTGTCTAACTTTATCATCAACATGACACTCTTAAAAGCAGAGTCGGGAAGTGAGCAAAAATGTTCTGCTTTACAAATGACAGATATCAATGCTAGTCAATAGGAGAAGTAACTAAACATCAGACTGTTGCATTTAATAGCAGTTTGCAGTCCCATCATCTAAAAATGTCATTACTAAATTCCAAGAAATTATTAATGGTCTGAGTGTGAAGATGAAGGCATGTTATACATCACTTGTATATGGTAGTCATGTCCTCTTATTCAAAGAAACACCAATAAAACTTGTGCCTGTTTAAAAACAACAGCAATGTAAAATGCAAAAGAAAAATCTAATGTGGGATATTAACCCCTAACATTTTTTGTTATGCTATCATTCAAGAAAACATATATTGTACATGCATAGACAGCAATATAAATCACTTACCATAATGCTTTGTAATGATCATAACATGGCCTTTACTTTTGACCCATATAGTCCTGATCACAATGAAGTAAATGACACTGTAAATGCAAAAAAACAAAAAAAAAAAACTGTAGTTACATCCCAACAAAACAGTTAAAAATGTTGTCTTATGGTGCATTTCTATATTAGTAAACTTTTTGCTTTTTTTATATCGGACATCTTCCTTTTTGTCAACTCAAAACACTCAATTCATTTCTAATAATAATCCACAATGGGAAAGTAAAGTAACATACTGAAAACTTAAATATGTTTGTATTTGATCTAAAGGCACAATACAAGTGTGGTGTTAAAACAATGACAGCTTCTACTATATCACCATTAAACTTTTACCTTTCTCGTTAGAGTGGCATGAATAAATCATAATACAAAAAAAAAAGTGTGAATGGTTTTACTTCAGTATCACATCATCCAAAAGACAATACTGCTACTGTATACTATGGTAATGAACCTGATACTTGATTTAGCATTTTGATGTATAAAAATTGCATGCTTTGGTCCTTTACATTTGAATGAAGCACACACAGCATGACAACAAGAACATCTTAGCTGAATTATACTTTATAAAACTACAATATGACATCCTCCTCCTCCTTGACAGATGCTTTTCATGGTCCCTTTTGTCTGGACTTACATGCTGCCTACTTACTATTCTGTACTTCCCTGCAGTGAAACACTTCTCTGCTGTCTACCAAAATCTTTTAGAAAATAGGGTTTATATTTACCTGTTTAATTGATGTGTATGTTGCACATTCTGAGTTAACTATTGTTTATTGGTTTTAGAAAATAAAGAGCCAGGAGGCTTTGCTTTACAAGCTAGTGTTTTGGTGTACATTGTAGTCTTGGCAAACTTAATTAAGCTGTTCGTCCATTGCAAATGTGTCTTACCTTTCCCAGTCTTATTCATAGTTTTCTTAAACAAGGGAATGAACATCTTAAGTGTCATGCCTTAATTGCTATATGGTCTCTCTACAGGCATATACATATAAAACATAATTATATGGAGTTTATGTTTCACATTTCCTGTCCTGCAGTTACAAATTCCCCATGTATTTGTCATAATCTAGCAATTTTCTGTTTGCATGATAGCTAAGTAATGTTGGAATAATATAACCAAATTGTTAATCTCCTGTATTCAATAGACAGCACCACACAAAAAGTAATTTTAAAGGTAAACAGACAAATTGCAATAACTAACTAAAAATAGTCATCCATGTTGTCTTATACACAGAAGGTAGGAAATACATTTGTTTAAGTTAAGGAAGAAACAAGGTCTTCAAATTAACCATGTTTTGGAAAGTCTGCACATCTGAATGTTAATAAGTCTTTAGTACCCATTTTCCAGTGAAATATGCTAATACCACATCCCACCTTCGCAAGCATATAAATACAAGTGTAAGCATATGATAGTATTAAAAGAATATTTAATTATATGGTGCCAGGTACAATCCGTCAATCACACAGTTAATTAGTTTAGTTTATCTGTTATCAAAGGAGGTGTGCTGATCCACAAAGGACCCTTTTCAGGAACACACTGGAACAAATGCAAAATACAGACTACAGTAAATCTTCATAGGTAAACAATATGTCAGATATATGGTCCCAAATTACAAAAATAGTAGATAAATGAATGCATAAATGCAATGCATCAGTCTCAGATTCAGATATACCATATGGTTCATGAGTGGGTAACATTCATCTAAGGTAATAACAATGTCATTCTTCAATACTATAAAGTTACAGTAATACTATTACCTTCAAACGCAACATCAAAATGCACATGTTTATATTCATTTTTGGGCTATCATTAAAGCACAATAACGTAGCTAGCAATGTAATCTGTGATTTGTGCAGAGTAATAATTAGTGTGATTATTCCTATAAGCCAGTCATAGTCAAATAGCTTAACTATTAGAATCTATAACAAGAGAGTTATGATAAACTACTTAAAAAGGAAGCTAATTTCTGGGTTTTAGTGCTTGAAAGAATAATTTGATAAGTTAGTAAATTATGATTGAGATAGTGAATTAGAAGGTTAAGTGTGGTCCCCAGTTTGCCTCCATAACAGTAATCAGATAAGCTGCTAAGGCTGGATCTTAATGTGTGCAATGGATATATGCATTTAGCTGTGATTGAGGATGACACATTCATTATTTACCCCCATGCAAAATCAAGTGGCAGGGTGAGACCATTTGTAATGATATATGTGGTGATACTTGAGGGTTATCATCTCCAATATGCCCCAACATAAGGAGAATGAGTGGACAAGATTGAAGATGGTGAATGTGAGGGTATTACAAGCACATGTGTACAGGGGGTAAATACATATTCAATTCCCCAGCAGTAAAGACTGGAGAATAAGTTATGAATCAGAAAGGATGCAGCTTGCAAAATAGTTTCTTGTGCATGGACTTTAAAGGCATTGTCATATGATAGTGCTAGACAATAAATTGTTGTATAACCCTGAAGGGGTTTGATACTGTGGATTTTTATGCAAGAAGATTTTGGAAAAAATGTCCCTAGCATTTGCATATACCCCTGCTTTTAAGATTTTAGCTGATGTGCTTTAGAAATGGTGAGAAGTACTACGTATGCCATTTGTTTGCTATGCACAGAGTCTAGGAGCCATGGCTGAGAAAAAGCAGTCTGTTTTTTTTTTAAGTAGAGTCTAAGTATGATCAGATTAAGGCTATAAGTTTGAGTAGATCTAATGAGTAGATAGAGTTATGCTGTCATATTTGTGCAAACAGCAGTCTAAAAGAAGACAGTGATCTTGCTTCTGTAGATGAAAGAAAAGTCACATAAGTAAAAATCTGTTCTGTGTGAAAGTAGGAACCAAATATCTTTTGGAGAGACGTGCAATGTTATTCAAACCTGAAAAAAAACATAAAGTGGAATACTTTTGTATTCATTGGTTTGCAAAATCAATAGAAGCAGGGTATATGATAGCAAGGCAACACTCAGCTTGAGGAATGACTATTACTTTACAATACCTTTCTATACTTCAGAACAAATAAACATAGATGCCATCTAACGTAAGTTCTGTTAAGTACTGACCTTGTTTGAGAGATCAATAATTGTTTTATAAAAGAAAAGTAAGGGCACAGCCATATACAAAGATATTAAAATGTTTCTGTTTCCAGGCTGCATCTTTTGGATATTGCAGGGACAAAGCGTGTACCACAATTGGCATAAACTTTCAGGTGTGCTATGTAGATCACATTTTGTTTTTTGCATGTAACTTGTCACTTTTTCTTATTTCATCAGCCGAGAACTAAGACATTGTCATTCTGCAGGATTGCCTGTATTTTTTGTGCATTCGGAGATAATTGTCATGGTACATAAGTGATGAGTATCACATAGGCATTAAATAGGAAATTTGAAACAATATTTATGAAGGTAAAAGCAATGACCAAAAGATGGATACTTGATATGAACATCTGGAGTACTCCTAACTAGATACTATCAGAGGTAGACAAGCAATCACAAATTGCTCAGGCACCAAAGTTGTTCACTGACATAGCCAATGTCTTTAAAGGAATTAATAAAGACTGCATGGTCTAAAGAATTGATAATCAGGTTTTTAAGGAGCCAGGACACAATACTGGTTATTTTACACTGTCAAAACATATGCACACTACTAAATAACATGCTGTATTTGTTAAGGTATTCTGTCATGCAGAAAGCAAAATGTTTTTTTTTTTCAAAACTTTACTAGTTTTGATAATACTATATACAACCAGTTGTCATTGTTCCTTTATTTAATTTCTGACTGGGGGACTCTAATGCTATTGTGCCATCATTTTTGATAAGAGTTTCCTAATCAATATTTCTATTTGTGAGCATTTTATACATATATAAAATAAAATAGGAAAATGAATCCAGGCCAACACAGGTTTATTGGCAAACAACCAGACGAAGGTTTACCTAGGTTTCATCCACATAGGACTTCTTCAGAACACTGAAGTCACAATTAAAACCATATATATATGCAACCACAATCAATCCAATTAAACAATTAAATAAAAGTTAATCAACCTTAAAGATATACACATTGTCACTAAAAATATATACTGTTAAAATGCCTACAATAAATACATAAAATGATAAAACCCTTAAAAAAGGTAAAAGGGAGGTAGGTTTTTATCATTTCATTCTAGGTGCAGGGGGGCCTGTTCATTCCATTACACCTGGATCAACTAAAGGGTCACAGTTTTCCACTGTTAAGCTGTTATTGTTTGTTTCGACATATAATGGGGATTCTGATAGGATTAAGAAAATAATTAACAAAGTTTGGGGTTTCTTACAGATGGATCAGGAATTTAAGTCATCTATGAATTTTAACAATAACCCTACGTTCATCTATCGTAAGGATTAAAGGATAAGTTTGAACGTTGTTTAATGCCTAGTAGTTTTTCCAGTAACAGGCCTACTGGCACTTTTAAATGTGGTAGATATAAGATTTGCTCTTGTATTTTAACAACTGGTAAGAGTTTCACCATTAATCATTGTTTTGTTTCAGTTACAGGTCATTTTGACTGTCACACTAATAATGTGGTTTATCTTGCTAAGTGTCAGGACTGTGAAGCATTTTATGTAGGAAAAACCAGTAGGTGTTTTAAGGATAGGGTTAGGGAACATCTTTTGGACATGAAACATCTTAAAACTACCAATGCCCTAGCTAGACATTTAATTGATAATATTGGTCACTCTTAAGTTATGTGTTTTACAGCAGGTTAAGATTGACCTTCAAGGTAGGATTTCAGATGCTCACTTGGATGTTTGCGAATTAAGGTGGCAGCTTAGGTTAAATGCACATAATTATCCTGGTATTAATTAATTTAGTTCCATTAAGCCCTATTTTAAATTGAAGCATATTTTAGGATGGTAGTATTAACATTATTATGGATTTAGTATATTTTATTAACCTTTATTTTTTATACATACACACATATATATATATACATCTATTTATACATAAATATATATGCTTTTATTTTTTATTTTTTTGTATATTCATCATGTTATAGTTGTTGTATTCATTTTTAGTAATATATATTTATTGTTAATCTATTTACATTTTTATTGTTAGTACAGTAGCACAGTACCAAACAGAATGCTTAAGGGTTTATCATTTTATGTATTTATTGTAGGCATTTTAACAGTATTCATTTTTAGTGACAATGTGTATATCTTTAAGGTTGATTAACTTTTATTTAATTGTTTAATTGGATTGATTGTGGTTGCATATATATATATATATATATATATATATATATATATATATATATATATATATATATATATATATATGGTTTTAATTGTGACTTCAGTATTCTGAAGAAGTCCTATGTGGACGAAACCTAGGTAAACCTTCGTCTGGTTGTTTGTCAATAAACCTGTGTTGGCCTGTATTCGTTTTCCTATTTTATTTTATTTTTGGTTTGTTGTGTTGGTTGGTTCTTCATTTTATACATATAACAATGCTGTTTAGGATGGGCATTATTGAAGCTAGAAGGCTTTTCAAGGGATACCATTACTTCTAAATGCAGCAGTGTGCCTTGCCATATTCATGGGGTGGGTTTCTATTCCCAATATCCTTGACTGCAGCCCTAATGACTTAGGTTCAGCTAGTGATCCTGGCTGCTGGAGATGATGGCTGTTGGGACAGGACTGAGTAACTGATATTTGCTCTTTAATCAACATGCTAGTTGTTTATTTGTTTCCACTATTCAAACTCTGCTTGTCAGAGATGGGAGCTAACTCTTGCTTGGTATAACTTTCTAGCACGCAGAATCTTTACATTAAGCAATGTAATGGGTGTGTATGAAAGCATGGATCCATCAGTCTGCAACTATAAGTTTTACTCAAATAGTGACTCTGTCATGCATCAAGGTCCTAATTGTATGACATAGGGTATTCTGGAGGAATCCTGAGTTTGCAAATATGATGCCATTCTGGTGGGACACCATCATTCCTTACTGTTAGCCCTAGAGATGGAGATAGTTGTTGACAGATAAAAGGCAAAAACAAAGAAAACCTTAATAAGTAAGTAAATGAATAAATTAAGCAAATACCAAAAGAAAAAATGGTTTATCCATTACCTGGATAATAGCAAGAACATTTAATGAGTTTTGACTATGTAATAAAAAATTACAATGTGATCCTTCAATGGTACATATGTGAACTTTATTCATATGTATTTCTTCCACACATGCAAGCCTGTTATTTGTATTGTGCTAGTTAACTGTGTTAATTGTTACAGTCATGATCAGTGCACAAAAATGCATTGTTGCATTGTAAATTCCCTAACAGAAAACATGACAAACAGCACTACAAAGGCTGAAATGTGCAACAGGATGCTCTGCGGATAATGTATAGACAGGCACTATTTTTTATGAGACTAGAAGGTATCACAGGCTTTCTTGCATAGAAGGATTCTATCACTCTGTGTAAGACATGCTGTTACTTCATATACTCCTAATACTGACTCAGTCTGTCTTTTGTAGGAAGTATGCTTGACTTCTGCACTATCTCACAATCAGAGATGTTGTGGCACAGACAAAAGTTAATATTTAACCTAAAATTATAGTGTTATGGGATCAATCTTTTCTGTCTCAGAGTTGAGATAAGGCCATAGGTACAGGGTGAAAACTGTGATCAACCTGGCTTGATTGGAGAGCCAATATCATTGCTCTCAATCTCTTAGTGCAAGAAATCTGGACAAAACCATAAATAATGAGGGGACAAAGGCCCAAAAATATAGACAATTTTTAAATGTTGCTCTTACAAACCTAGAAAGTTGATAGAACAACATGTTTTCAATTAGAATTAATTTTCTGAAGGGTATGAAGCCTGAAAATCCAATGTTTGTCATTATATTATGACTTAAATTCTCAATGATTTGTTAGAAAACTACATTATGAGAAACAGACCAAAAATATGAAGTAAAAATCTGGACAGTTGAGAGGTCATAGGATCAAAGGAATTACAAGGCAAGTAAGTCAAGGGACCATTTGTGCCTTGCCAATAGCTAACTTCATGAAGTATCTCCAAATTCATGAAGAACAAAGCTGGTCAGACTAGGAATGAATTTGTAGATACCCATACAATCATCAAGGTTCATCTGGAAGGATGCAAGTATGCCAGTGTGTTTTACATGTAAAGACAATTTGTTCCATAGTTGGGGCACACACTAAGTAATACATCTGTCCCACCAGCCTGCTTTATTTATATATTAGTTGAGATTTAAATCCTTAGTTCTAGTTTTTGTCTTGTGGATATGCAAGAAATCAAGGAAGGTTTGGACCTTAATGGCGTGAAATGCAAGACATAGATATTCATGCAGAAGCATATAAGAGACCAAGTATCATATCAAGGATTTCCAGGCTATCTTGATAACCAGAGGTCTTTAGGCCATTATTTTTTTTTTAAATTAGGAACCTCTGGGATCTTTCTAACTGTGTGATTTATCTAGATAGGTACATACCAAAGAGGCACAGTAGTAAGTAAATGGCTTAATCAGAGTAGTGTGATTATCTCTTTTGACCTAGTTGAGATGCCTTTAGATATTAGTTGCACTAGAAAGAAGGATTTCTGATACTATGATGGTTGAAGTGATGGGAGTTTGATGATCCCAGATACCAGTGTCTGTTTATGAGGGTTGTTTTATCAAATGCAACAATTCTGCACTTCTTTGCATTTATTCATTTAGTTTTAATACTTTGTCAATACACTATTTGGTTTGCAAGGGCCAGTGCCTGCTGTAGGGATTTAGTGTCCAGGCGGATCAAAATGACATCCAACTTACAGGCATTGGAAAACCTAATTAGCTATAAATAGTTTATGTTTGGCAGGTTAGACAAGTATATATCAAAGAGCAGTGGGTCCATGTACTGAGCTCTGAGGAATGCTAATAGTACCATCTTACTTTTTGAGGTGGTACCTGTCACCTGAACTAGGTATGTTCTATCTTTCAGACAGTTTACTTTTCACTTTACCATGTAAAGGTTATGGTTAAAGTCTCTTAGTTTATATGCTTGGCCTGGGAAATGTTGAATCCATTGGCCAGATCTGGAGAGGCTGTGTGGACTGAGTGATGACTGTCCACTAACTCCATGACCTTCTTTAAGATGTTGTAAGAAGTAAATTAAATTAAACTGACATGATGTACGCTCGATACACCAAACTGTTGAGGGACTACCTGTTTGCATTTTTTCATATTGTAGTTAATGACTTCAGATATGATGCATTCCATTTCTTTCCAAATTAGACTGGGGGGCAGAGTCTAGATGGCCAACTGAGAGCAATGAATTTTGAGAGCTCCATAACTATAATAATAATGGAAATTGTATTATTTTCAAGTTTAAAACCTCAGAAATCTATAGATAAACTACTAAAGTACATAAATATCAACTTTGGTGGAGATATACACACATTTTCCTGTCAAGTAACTTGGAGATATATTGAGTCACTGAATATGAACAACTCAAGGAATTCTCACCCAGATGTTGGTTTGAAAAAAGAACTGCAATTGATGACATCTACCTTATAGGAACTATCTTTAAAGATGGATGGCTTTAAAAATGACTTAGAAAACCTCAAATTAAATTCTCAAAAACAGACTGATACTCTTAAAGAACTATTACAGCAACAACATACAAAAATAACAAATATAGAGACTTCTCTAAATGACACTGAAGGGAGACTCAAAGAGGAAGAATTCCAAAAAAAAATTCTGCTTAAACAGAATACATGGCTGCCTAACAAAATCGATGACTTAGAAAACAGGGAAAGGAGAAACAACATAAGGATCTTTGGTCTGCCTGAAAACACTGAAGGTGAATACATTATTTCATTCTTAACAACCTGGATTCCTGAATTTTTAGACTTGAAAGCAAGACTTTCATTTGGAAATGAAAGGGTGCATAGAGCACTGAGGAAACCTGCTTCTATCTCAACAAATACTTCACCTAGAGCTATAGTTATAACATTTCTTTCTTTTCTGGACAAGGAACTAATATTAAAATCTGCTTGAGAAAATCACCCTTAAAATACAATCAAAGCTTGATAAGTTTTGACAATGATAATTTTTCCAGAATACTAGAACAAAGGAACAAAGTCTGGCCAATAATAAAACTGTTGAAAGAAAACAACATTAAAGCACAGCTGGCCTTTCCAGCCAAGATAAAAATACTTTTTGCCAATGAGATGAGAACCTTTAATGATTTAGAAGAAGCTACTATATTCATCAGAAACAACAACATACCCTGGGATTCAGTAAGGTTCCATGCAGGAATAGCTTATTCCTGCATGGAAGCGACCGTTTAGGAGCAGCACGGCAGCGTGCCAGGCATAGTAATGAAGGCATGCTGCCTCAGCTCCTAAATGGACATGGAGCATGGATGAGTGCAGGGGGCATGTCTGAGAACAGAGCTCTCAAAATATACATGCCCCCACAGTCAAGAACTGCCGTTTGGCAATTGCAATGAGTGAGACCACTCATAGGGGGTTGAATACCCCTAACAGCATAGATCAATTCAGAATGAACAGATATGTGACACATACGTCTGGCCTGTCCCTCATTTACCCTGCCAAATCACTGGGATGATCTCATCAATAATGGCAAACATATGAGTGTTAGACTTCAAATCCATCAGAAAATGTACATAAAAAAATCCCTTTACCCAAGCAACACCCCAAGTTTATAAGAGCAATATTTAAAATATAATAATATGAACACTTTTTTTTTATCCAACCAATTAAATTTAACCATAGGGGCACGGGTTTGCCCACTGCTTAGCTACACATACTATAGCTTAAATGGCACAAGAAGATAAATATAAAGATACATGCAAATGAAGCAGTACTGCAATAGGGTAGTGGTCAGAGTGTTTGCCTTATGAGCAGTCATTCCCCGTTCGATTCTCGCTCCCACTCCAGTAAATTTCATTTTCAATGTCAAATCACTTTACGAACAATATTTTTTGTTGTATAACCTACTAAATAACATATATTTGTGAACAGGAGTACTGCATTAAATGCAGATGTGAGGTGTCATTGTAATAATGTTATAAAATCCACTGATAAACACAAGTACCCCATACACTATATGTACACATGAATCAGGGATACAAATTGAAGGTATAATGTGTAATAAATGATAAATCCATGGAGTGTCCAAATCAACCACCTTCTCAAGAACCCTGTTCCATTTCTGTCTAAAGTAGTGTGGAGGGAAGCAGGAGTAAGCACTATTAAGCAGTAATAAGCATATTTAAGTGGCTGTAAGTGGGTTTAAGCCTGTTTGTGCAGGGGTAAGCAATGTACACACAGGTTAAGCAATATTGATGCTAACTCTCTGTAAGCATATTTAACTGGAAGTTAGCATTGCTTACCGTCACGCAGACCTGCACAAACCTGCTTACAATTGCTTAAAAGTGCCTTAATCATGCTGTATCCAACAGCTGCTGTTCTTCCCAGTGACATAATAAATAGCCCTTGCACCTAGGACCCTGTACACTATAGTCACAATAGTTAACCAGTAAGCCATTGCAGCAGTACAGCAGTATCACCAAACAGATCCTCACTATTGGAAAATCAAACTTAATATGTGAAAGGAATCTATATACAGTTTTATACTGTATAACCTGCTACATAACATAAATATGTGAAATGGAGTACTGCATTAAGTCCAGATGTGAGGTGTCATTATAATAAAGTGTTGAAATCCCCCAATAAAGACAAGGTCCCCATACAGTGTACGTAAACATGAATCATGGATACCAGACACATATATAACATGTAATGAATGATAAATCAATGCCAAACAGCAAATAGTGTGCAAATTAAAATTAAGCAATGCTAAGCATTGCACGCCCCTGCTTACTAGGTGTAAGCAATGTGTAGGCCAGCTAAATCCATTTGCACATTGTTATACCCCTTTAAGCAATGCCAACCTTAGGTAAGCAGGTTTGCCCATAGCTTAGCATTTTCAAAACCATCCAATCACGGCAAAGTGCAGGGTATTGGCCCTATTTAAACCCTACAGGTGGAAATACATCTCATAACTGGTTGCAGCTTCCTCCTGTAGGCACTATGACTGGTGTGGGAGAAGGAGTGCGCTTCCGGGTGCAGGGCTGGCGCATCCAGGAGTCAAAAAAAATGGCAGGACTCCTTGCTAAAGACCATGATCAGAGACTGCTGCAGGGCCAGTACCAAGGTTCCCAATATAAAGTGGAAGCCTGGGACTGTCTTGCCCATGACCTCACCAGTGCCACTGGCATCCCTTGAGCTGGTGAGCAGGTCAGGCATCACTATGTCATCCTGAAACGGAGAAAGAGAGAGCTCTTGGATCAGTGGATCCAAGAGGCTAGGTGGACGGCTGAAGTCCCAGCCATGTGCAAGTATCAGTCTGCTACCTGTTTAATAATTGCCAGCTCATGTATATTATGGATATGTATGGCTAAATATTCCTCTTATGTCTTTGACAGTGGCAGATGAGCCGACTGTGAAGCAGGAAGCCCATGCCTGTAGATTGCAGCGGTTGCGTCACAGGACAGGTTGGTAATAATCCTGCATGTACTGTCATAGGAAATAAATCTAAAACTAGTATAAAGTTAATTGCCTGTATAAAACTTGTACTGTGTATGGCATGTACTGAATAAACCAGACAATATGGCAGGAAGAGTCTCATGTAGGTTGTATGTAAATAAAAGGTTAACAGCCTGACAATAAAGGTCTAACTGCTGGACTGCTTGTGTTTACTCTGGTATCGATGGTAATGTAGTGTTTCAATTTCTTAATAGTACTGTTGTATTAAGCATTGTTACCCACACTGTGCTACATAACTAAAATGTGTAAGAATGTCTGTATATGACTTTTGTAATGACAAAAGTTCATATTGTACAACTGAGAGAGACTTAGACAGAAAACAGTGAAAAGACAGCCCACATAACCAAATAGCACACTCAACTGAGATGTGAAGTGTTGTATTTTTACCACACAGCCATGGTTCGAATCCTGGGAGTGGTAGTAAGCTGTATGCAGAATCATACCCCACAACTGTACAGATATTGTCGGAAAGTCCAGATAATTTGTATAAGTCCACTGTCTGTCCCCCTGGCAAGTCAGTGGAATGATCCCAGAAGTTTAGACAGCAAATAATGACATACAACTGATTGTTAGACGTCATAATTGTCAGAAATATATCCATAAGAACAAATCTGTCACTCTAGCAACTCACTCAAGTGTTATGAGAGTAATAAGCAATGTATGTCCCAACTCCATCCCAATGTTGTGAAGCTATGACCAGAGTGTGTGCAGTAACAGAGTGAGATGTATGTGCATAATAATAATGTGGAATCTGGTAATATGTGTGATAACATTCAGGTAGTGTTAACAAACATACCCCGCACAGGTCTGTCAGATACAAAAACTGTGCCTAGAAATAAAAGATTGAAATCTTGGACTGGTACTGTTTAGCCTGGTGTTGTATGGCAGCGTTAGTGTTGCAGTATCTCTAACTAATAAGGTATTACTCATCACTGTCATCCACACAGTGCTACATAATAAAACTGTGTAGGAAACCCCATATAAGAGTGTTGTACTTATGAGGTCAGATTGTAAAACCACTGGAGACAACAATAGAACAAATGCAGAGAAAAGATACAGGGCAAATATCTATATAGCACAACCTACTGTGATGTACACGGTTTTATTTTAACACACACAGCCATGCATCGAATCCTGGGAGTGGTAGTAAGCTGTATGCAACATCATACCTCTCGACTGTACAGATCTGTCCAGAATGTCTAGAGAATTGGCCCCTATCTGCTGGCTGTTACCCTGTCCCCCTGGCATATCAGCGTGCTAATCTCTGACATCTAGGTAGCATTTAATGTCATATAAGTGACTATCAGGCCTGTAAATATTTGGAAAATATATATGAAAACAAACCTGTCATTGTACAACTCACCAAAGGTTTATGAGGGCAATAGTCAAAATATGTCCTGGTTTCCCCTGCATGTTGTCAAGACATGCCCAGAGTGTGTGCAATAAGAGATGGAGAGGTATGTGCATAACATCATCCTGGAATCTGGGAATATGCATAGAAACAGTCAGGTAGCATTAACAAACAATACCTCCACAGGTATGCCAGGTAAGAGGTGTATACTGCAGGTAAAACACAGTTCATGTATATAGCTGTCTACATCCATACCACTGTCCAAACTAAAGCCATAGGGTAATGTAATAATACCTGTAAGGTAGAGGTCACAGTACTGATTAAGAAAGTAATGAGAACTACAGGGATATACAAGTCATTAATTGATATCTTTCTCTCCCCCCCACCATATCTGCAACAATAAACTAAACACACAACTAAATTGGTATGTGCACTATTAAATCTACTACTGGGACATATGTCCTATTGTTAGATGTTGTTTGTTTATTTGTCTTTCGGCTTCTCCCAGTTAGGGGTCACCACATTGGAACTTTGGTCCGCTAATGATTGGCAGTAGATTTTCACGATGTCCTATTGTTAGATAAATATTTAAATTTGTTCTATGCATGTGCCATGTTGAAATACTCCCACATTGGTGGCATGCTGACATCAATGTACCTGCATGCTGTTGTAATGGCCACTGTGGTTCCATATATGCATGTGTTCTGTTTGCTATGCAACTGTTCCATAACTGATGTTTCTGGTTAATGGGAATATCTTTGCATGCTGTTATAGCTAATCCTGGAATGTGTTGACTATTACTAACCCACATATGTTGTAAAATTGAAACACCCTAGCACGTTTGGGAAGGCCGGTCCCTGCGGACTCACCTCTCCCACCTCATCTGGCTGTGACACCAGGCACCAGCATGTCTATTGCCCACCCCGGGACCTCCACATCCACTGATCCTGCACCACCATCAGGTGTAACTGCCTCAGGTGATGGGGCTCACCCCCCTGGGAGCGGGCATGGACAGGATACTGTCACCCATCATCAGGTCCAGGGTCTGGTGCATTGCGATCTCCGCAGGGAGTTTGGAGATCTGCTATGCCAGCTTGATGGCCATGTGGTGCAACTAGAGGATTAGCCTGCCCCCTCCTACTCAGCATCCAGCACAGCCACCTTCGGGGCCGTGAAGGTGCAGTGGTGTCTGCCCATGGGTGGGGACCTCAGTCCCACTGTTTCCACTAAGGGGCTCATGGGTGTCCAACTTCCAAACATCCCTCCCATCCAAGGTGTTTACTCCCCACATGTGTCATATACCACCCCTGTATGCTGTCTTGTCTGTTATCCTACCCAACCTACCTCCCCAATATATACCTACTATCCCTCCCCAACATCCCACTCTCACCTTAAAAAAAAGGGTCAGTCTGCTCCCCCCAATAAATCTCACTCCATACATAGCTGTCCATGTTGTACACATGTCCACTGGACACATGTAATCTGATCTAATTGGCTTAACAACATATTATTGCTGTCCTCACCCCTCTCTCAGGGGTATGAGTGTCCAAATCTACCTCCAAATCAGTGTATATGCACAGCTGTTACTGTAGAAGAAATGGGCAGCCATGGACCTTCCCTACTCCCATCCTGCACATCCCTAGCTATTTCCCCTGATGTCTTTCCCTCTTTGCGCCCCTTTTTCACCACTTTCCTATAAACCCTTTTTCATTTCTTTTAAAGAAAGTAGCATGGGGATAATTGGGAGTAAGCACTTTCAATCAGCAGTAAGCAGGTTTAAGTTTGTTTGCATGGGGGTAAGCAATGCTGACACAATTTAGAAGCTAACTGAGTATAAGAAACTGTAACCAGAAGTTAGCAGTGCTTACCTTCATGCAAACCTGCTTACAACTGCTTTAAATTGCCTTAATCACTCTGTATGCAGTGGATCTTGTTCTGCCCAGCAGCAGAATAAACAGCCTTTGCAAAGCTCGAACCCAGGACCCTGCACACCATAGCCGAAGTGATGTACCACTAAACCATGTCAGATATGCATAACCCTGATGTTTTCATTAACATATCATCTAGCACAGTCATTCAACAGTAAAGGAAATGTATTTATACATGTAGATGTATGTGTGTGTAGATATATATATATATATATATATATATATATATATATATATATATATATATATATATAATATATACATATATATATATATATATATATATATATATATATATATATAAAATATATACATATATATATATATATATATATGTATACACACACACACACACACACACACACACACACACACACACACACACACATTACATCTATAGATATATATGTCTATGTATATATATATATATATATATATATATAGATATAGCAATATATATATGTAGGCATATATATATATATATATATATATATATATATATATATATATATATATATATATATATATATATATAGCGGTGGTGGTGGAGCTGCGGTAGAGTTGTCACCTCACAGTTACCCGCTGTGCTTGATTCTCAGTTAGAGCCGCCTTCTGTATGGCTACGTGAATGGGCGTTCCTTCATGAAGGTTGTGTGTTAGGCCCGGCAAGCCAGTACGTAAAAATCTACTGCCAATCATTAGTGGACCGGAGTTCCACTGTGATGACCCCTAACCGGGAAAAGCCAAAAGACTATTATTATATATATATATATATATATATATATATATATATATATATATATATACATATGTATATACAGATATATATCTATAGATATAAAAGAGAACATAACAAATACATATTTGACCAAAGGCACCATTAATGGGGGTGAGGGGGCCCAAGCTAAATACCTCTTGTAAGTATTGATATCACCCTCTCCCTCACAAAGCCAAACAGATCTGCCCTGCAACAAATACCAACCATTGCAAGTCCCATACCCAGGACCCTACACAACATGGCCACAAGACGTTTACAGTAATCCATCCCACTTGTATGATGTTAGAATGGTATCAATAACATATCATGCAGTACAGTCTGGCTACCATAGGTGATTTACAATGTTGTTGTATCTTTCGGCTTTTCCCGGTTAGGGGTCGCCACAGCGAAACTCCTGTCCGCTAATGATTGGCAGTTGATTTTTATGTGCCAATGTGCCAGCCCTGATGCACAACCTTCAACGAAGGTATGCCCATTCACGCATGTCTCCACACAGAAGATGCTCTAGCTGAGAATCGAACCAGACAGCGTCTTACTGGGAGGTGACAACACTACCCAGGCACCACCACCGCGGTATATAGGTGATTTACAACGTGGAAGCAATAAACATTCCAAAGATACATATACACACACACCACAGACACACACACACACACACACACACACACATATATATATATATATACATATATATATATATATATATATACACACATATATATATATATATAGATATATATATATATATATATATATATATATATATATATCTACATATATATACATGTAACTACACATACACACACATAGATTTGTATAGGAAGATACATATTTAGAGGGTGCATATCATATTGAACAGCCAGTATTCCTACAGTTGCCACCTTTTCAAATGGACAGTGTATGATTTACTTATACAAAAGACAATTGTTGCCTGAAACGCATACTCACAGATAAGTCAAAGGATATGACACTACACACAGGTTTACATACATAAGAAATGTTTATTTGTGTACTATTACAGTTGTATATGGCATGCCATAAAGCTAATACTTTGAAATACATACTAACTGAGTAATGCAACTTTCAAGCAAATAATTTTAAACAGTAATCCGAAAGCATGTTGCTGTCCAGGCCAAGGCCTTCAAGTAGTACAACAGTAAAGAAAGACTGGGCCAGAGGATAACAATCAATCAACAGTAGGTAATGCAGATGTATAGTTCAGCAGCCTCAAATTAAACGCTATACTCAACCCCTAGGGGAAAAGAATTAAGGTGCCACAATGAGGATGTATTTGTCACATAACAATGCTTAACTGAAAACATCACAATCACACTGACAAACAGAACAGTCTGTATGACAGTAAGCACTAGGCCACCAATGTTCCCAAGGTGAAATGTATGGAAATGTACAGCCATATACCTTAAGGTGGCTTACTATCAACATCCCTCACATGTTGTAACAGACTAGGTTATATATGGTGCATACCCCTCCCCAATAGACTGACTTACAGGGGCATATAACTCTGTTGCATACACTGACCTCTGGATTACAGAAGGGCACACATGTTTTGTGCAGCTGAAGCCCACATATATATGGACCCTACCCCACAATATGTGTGGTGGCCACAACATCATTGGAATGATGGGAGGAATGGCAGCACCACATAATCACAGGCCACTACATAACAACCCCTTACTGCATGTCATATCGACAAAGCCTGGTATATTGGTGGAGGACAGAGGCTGAAACACAGGGCCATATGTGAAATAGTGTTATTATACACTGAAAAAGTTGCTGGTTTTACAGGATAGTCTGCAACATACCCTTAGTCAGGAATATGAAGTCAGAAACACAAATGGATGTAGCCATGTACTGATAGCATTCAACACACACAATGTCAGTGATATATCTAACACAAGACCTGTGTGGTGGACAGACAAAACATAACAGGCACACCTCTGGCCATCATGTCGATAGGCCCACAGTTGAGAGCTATGTAGACAGACTGCATTCCATGTTAAACTATATGTACACACAAACCCTGTAACACTTGTGCTATACAGTGCATATAACAATACTATTCATACTGTCTGTAGGTCTGGAACCTTATACAAATATGTAGCTGGCCTGAGTCTGCAAGTCCTTTTGTAAGAAGTATTGCTAACTGCTGTCTGTAACACTGCTGCCCACACACAGGAAGGATGCCCTCAATACTGGAAAAGTAAAGGGACCATGCCCCACATGATGTAGGGATGCATAGTAGTGGGTTGCCATGAAAGTGGGAATTGGAAGCACTACACAGCATGCTGCATGCAAGTAGTAAGTGGAGGCCACTGATTGGTGCAGAGGCCATCACCTGATCATGTGCATCACCTACAAAATTCATGGTGTAATCTCTTCAAAGCAGCTCAATCCATTTAGTGGAGAGAGACAGAGATAGATATAGAGAGAGTGAAAGCCAAAAAAAAAAACATCCATACAGCCATCCACACAGCAAACTATCCAGAAGAGACATCATTCCCACAAGTATGTGAAGTATATATGCATGTAACTGAATGTAGGTCCGTAATAATGGGTTAGATGATGTGGAATGATTTATATGTGCCATCAGGTGTTGTTGTAATGATGTCCAGCTAAACAACTGTTATGGACAGTAGTGTCTGTCCCTGTGGGCAGTGGGCCATACCTGTCAACTGTGTAGAATAGCACTGACTGACAAGATGTAAGCCATCCTAGTATGTGTTGTGTAATGCAAGACATGTATATTAGTGTGGCCAATAGCTGGTGGTGGAAGTAATGCCATTATGATGGACATGTGGGTTCCAGAGCCCACCACTTGCAGTACAGTCATATTAATGTGTAATGTACCATGCAGAAATGCCATAGATGTGTAATAGGCTTACTTGCATTCTGTCCCTATATATACCCCCCAGTGTTAGGCTGTGTCTATATGTGGCACCTGTCTGTGTTGTAGCAAGGCAGAACAGTGTAGCTGTGCAGGAAGAAGAGTTAGAGAGTGTGGACCTGATGTCTGAATGCACCCCATACCCATATATATATATATATATATATATATATATATATATATATATATATATATGTATATCTATGTGTACTTATATATATATATATATATATATGTATATATATATATATATATATATATATATATTTGTATGTCTACAGATATACAGACACACCTATATGTATTTTATATATATATATATATACAACTATAATATATATCTACACACACACACACACACACACACACACATATATATATATATATATATATATATATATATGTATATATATATATATATATATATATATATATATATATATATATATATATATATGTGTATGTCTACATAAATACAAACACACACACACATATGTATATAAATACATGTCCCCTACTATTGCATGCCAGTGCTGCATGCTATGTGTGAGGGAACATCACACATATCAATACACACACACACACACATATATATATATACACACACACATACCTGTAAACAGCAGTAAGTGTGTGCAAAATTGACAGTTATGTCAGGTGTGAACCCCATGTTGGGAACACATTGCCC